>NW_027142424.1:332138-436876 GCF_026170545.1 Melanerpes formicivorus | reverse complement strand
AAAAAGCCTTGGTTCCAGCTGAGACTTTTCACCACAACCAGGTTCTCAGACGGTTGACAATGAGCAGCACGGTGAGATCCTCCCAGCTGCAGGCTCTGCCTAGCTTTCATCAGATCATTGACTTTCATAAAGATGTAGGAAGGAGGAGTGGCGGCACTTGAAAAGAGCTCAAAACAAGCTGAGCTTTAAACCTCAGACTTGTCATTGACTTAGCCTTTCATTCAGCCAATTATTTATGACATATTTGATGAAATTGAGAAACGGGAGAAGCTGAAATCTGCATATCTGCTTGGCTGCAGCAGAGCTGCTACTACAGCTTTGAGCCAGGAATAGGAGCGAGGAGCTCTGCCGAGGGCAGGAGCGCACCCAGGAGACCTCTGGCTTCAGGGTGCTGCCTGGTTTTGCACCGTTCCTTGCCAGAGAAGGAGTTTCAACGAGCAAGCAACGAGGGTTTCACACATGGATTGCTTTATTGCACAGAATGACAGCGCAGCAGAGGGTTGGAAGGGACCTCTGAAGATCATCTGGTCCAAATGCTAGAGCAGGATCATCTGGAGTTAAGTCACCCAGGAACACGTCCAGGTGGGTTTTGACTTCATTTGATTGCATTCTGGGTCGAGCTGGACTTGGAGATCTCCAAGGCCTTTTCCAAGCAAAATGATCCAATGCTTTATTCTATGCCATTTGTCTAGTGCACAACGTGTTCCAGGGCTGTCAGGAAATTAAAGACATGTGTCCAACTCAGCATCAAGGTGCAGCCAAGGCCACTCCACTTGGGCATCACACAAATATTAAGGCAGGAAAAGACCTCCCAAGATGGTAAGAGTCCAACCATCAACCCACCACCACTCTGCCCACTAAAAACCACGTCCCCAAGTGCCATGCCCCCATGCTTTCTGAACACCTGCCAGGGATGGGGGCTCCACCACCGTCCTGAGCAGCCTGGGACAGGTCTTGACAACCCTCAAGGGGAAGAGTTTGTTCCTCATTTCCAACCTCAACTTCCCCTGGGGCAACCTGAGACCGTTTGCTCTTGTCCTCGCACTTGTTTCTTGGGAGAAGAGACAGACTCCCACCGGGCTGCAGCCTCCTTCCAGGGAGGTGTAGAGAGCCAGAAGGCTTCCCCTCAAGCCTCCTGTACTGCAGGTTAAACCACCCTAGGTCCTTTAGCCCCTTCCCTTGTTCTCCAGACCTTTCATCAGCTCCATTGCCCTTCTCTGGGCACACTCCAGCCCCTCACTGTCCTTCTTGGAGCGAGTGGCTCAAAACTGAACCCAGGATTCGAGATGCAGCCTCCTCAGGGCCGAGTAGAGGGTGACAATCCCTGCCCAGGTCCTGCTGGCCACACTCTTGCTGACCTGAGCCAGGATGGGCTGTGGCCACCTGCGCTATCCCAGGCCAGCTTGGGCTTCTGTGTTCCCCACGGGCACCCCGGGAAGCTCCTGCAGCCCCGCACCCACCTGTGACACACACAACCATCGAGACCCCCCCCGCCTCCCACCACTCCGCGCTGGCTCACTGGACCCCCAGCCTCACCCACCGCCCGCCCCCCACCCCCGGGGAGCCTGCCCCGGCCTCTCCCCCTCCCCTTCTGCAGCGGGAGGAGCGAGGCGAAGCCCTCCCCCCCGGGCCGGGCAGACCCCCGCCGCCCCCTCCCCGATCTCTCCGTGGGCGTCCCCCACGGGCTCCCCCCCAGCTCCTCTCCTCCGCCTCTCCGGAGGAATCCAGGTCCGGATTTTTGCAGCCGCCGCCTCAGCCGCGACCGCCGCCGCCGCCGGGCAGCCCCTGCGGCCGCGCCGCCCGCCCATGGCCGCCGAGCCCCGCGGCCGCGCTCGGTCCTGCCCGCCCGGAGCCGCCATGGGCCCGGCGGGGGCGGGCGGGCGCTGAGGGGGCCGCGGCGCGGCCCGGCGGAGGCGGCGCGCGGCCGGCTGTGTGGTGTCCCCGGGGGAGGGGGGGCGGGGGGGGGGCTTCGCGGCGGCCGCGGGCTGAGGGCGCAGAGGGCCGGCGGCGAGCCCCGGGCGCGGAGGGCGGGGAGGCGGCCGCTGTGTTCCCCCCCCCCGCTCGCTCTCTCTCTCGCACACACACACACACACCACACACACGCAGACGCGCACCCGGGAGGCGGCTCGGTGGCACCGGCGGAGGGGGGGGGGGACCCGCCGCCGCCGCCGCCGCCTGCCCGCCCGCTTCGCCTGCCCGCCCGCCCGCCGCCAACCCCCCGCCTCGGGGGCGGCTGCCCCCGGTGGAGCCTCCATCTGCAGCCCGGCGGCGGGAGCGGGAACATGGCGGACCTGGAGGCGGTGCTGGCCGATGTCAGCTACCTGATGGCGATGGAGAAGAGCAAGAGCACTCCGGCGGCCAGGGCCAGCAAGAAGATCACCCTGCCCGAGCCCAGGTACCGCCCGCCCCCGGCACGCCGAGCCCCCCTGCGCCCCTCCCGACCCCCCGGCCCGGCGGCCTCCCCCTGCTCCCCTCCCTCTCCCTCCCTCCCCCCCCCCGCTCCTCCAGCGCCGGCACCTCGGGGCTGAACATAACGGTCCGGTGGCGGCCGGTCCTGCCGCCCTGCACGGCCACCCCCGAGGCCTCGGCGCCGGCCCCGGGAGCTGCGGCCGGGGGCAGCCGCGGGGTCGGGTCGGCTGCGTTCAGCTGAAATAACTTCTGCGGGGTGAAGAGGTGAAGAAGCCGGCTTGTACCGGGGGGGGAGGTAAAGGGAAAGCAAAGAAAACCCCCACCACACCACCCCCGCGGCTCGGCTCGGGGCGGTTTGTTTGACCCTCAACTTGATGCTCTAGGGCGAGAAAGATTTCGAGCGGTGAGCGAAATAAAACGGTAAAAGCCGGTTTAGAGAAAAAACCACACCAACAAATAACAACCCCACGCTAAAAGCAGCCCCGAAGCCTTCTCGCTGGTTTATTCTGCAGAGCTGGGGTTTGGGTTGGTGTTTTTGCTTTTGGGGGGATGCTTCAGGAGGGTTGACAGCAGGGAGATGCGAGGAGGGAGGACAGACTTGGAGAGAGGTTTTGGTGTGATGTTTTTTCCCCTCCCCTCCCGCTCTGAACGAGGAGCTCACGGAGCAGAGGTGATGATGTTCAGCCATGAGCTGGGTGCGAGGTCTTGTGGCCACTTTTCCATCCCCGCTGGCTTCCTTGGGGCTGGCTGAGCAGACAGGTGCCGTGAGGAGGTTTGATGGGCTTTGGGTGGCGAAAGCAGCTTCTGAGTGGCGGTCCCTGGTTGTGCATGTGTTATAAAATCGCCTGGGCACGGCTTATTTGTCGCTGAAACCGAAGCTTTCGCCCCTCTGGCGTGGCCCTGTGTGTGTGTCTGTTTAAAAGGCAGCTTTAGCCGGCGAGCAAAACATCGCAACAGGAGCGGGGGGGGGGGGGAAAAATCCAACCCAAAATGTACTGCAAGATGTGTAGGCAGTTTGCAAGCCTACGGGTGGCCTAGCCTCGCTGTCTGCTGTCAGCGAGAGAGGCTTGAAGCCCTCTGCTCACTTTCTTCACCCCCTTTTTTAATGCCTCGGTGCTTGCTGCAGGGCAAGGGAAGGCGAGGGGCAGAAAGGTGCCCAGCCCACCTTAACCCCCCCCGGGCAGGGAGATCTCCCGGTGAGGAAATGGGGCAGTTGGTTTGCAGGTCTGGTCGGGGAGGGTTTGCTGGGCAGAGGAAGGTGCTTGTTTTTCTCCTGGTGTATGTAAATAACGAGAAAAATCATAGCCATAAAAAATGTGCTGTTATCCCGAGGTACTGGTGTGCTTTACTGGGTGTACTGGTGGCTGTACATCTGCCACTGCTTTGGCCATGTCTCTCGCTGCTCTTGGCATCAGTGATGTGCCCCGCTGCTCTCTGTTTGCAGCAGGGCCGTGACCTCCTCCAAGAAGGTCAGAGGTGGGGACACGAAGAGCGTGTGGGGGTGAGTCCTTGCAGCGCCATGACTAACGCCAGCCCCACTGATTCGTGTGGGGAGGCTCCAAAGCAGCTCCCTCGACCCACGTCCCCTTGTGCAAAGCCTGCTGCAAGCCTCTCAGCGCAGCGTGAGGCCTGGGGAGCCTGCAGCGTGCTGCTCTGCTTCTCCAGGATTGCTTTGGGTGGTGTTTGGGAGTTTGCCTCCGAGCTCGGGGAGGTGGTTCACCTGCCTTTGGCTTCGCAGGGTGGGAAATTAGAGGTCGTTTGCAACTACAGCAGCCCTGCGGTTTCTTTTGAATGGCTGGACCCAACGATCTTAAAAGGTCTTTTCCAACCAAAACGATTCTAGGAAATGGCAGCCAAAGTGCAAGAGGAAGTTTGGCAGAGCGGGAGGAAAGGTGAAGGGTTAGGTGACTGAAACGCCTTGCCCCCCTTAGAGCTGCATGTGGAAGAACCTGTTTGCAGATTCCATGACATATTAAAGGGAAAGGATTGTGTGCCGTCCCTCCCCTGCCCCCTACCCCCCCAAGCCCTGGGCTGCCACGCTCTGGAGAAGGGGAGAGAAGCCATAAGGAAGGGGAGAGGTTGGCAGCTGCGGGCGGCGCGGTGGAACAGGGGACGTGTAAGACAGCTCGGCGGATGAATGAGAGGAAGCCCGGACGTAAAGGAGAACAGAGGCTTACCTAAGCCCGGGACCACAAACGGCTGGAGGTTGCCTGAAATGACTGAGCTTCTCAGCTTCTAGCAGAAACCAGGGATTTCCTCATGCAAGTAGGAAATCGACCGTTACTCTGGTGTCAGATGTCTGCACGCTGCTCCCCGGGCTGCCTCTTGGCTTTGCTGATCCCTCTCGTTAGGGCAGGCACGGCTCAGTGTTGGGTGCCCTGAGAGATAGCCTTGGATCACTGGGCAGTGTGATTCATTTTGAAAGGGTATCAATCAAGCTGCTTAAATGCAGGTTGATATAGTAACAGTGGGGGGGGGGTGTGGAAATGAAGGGTAAAACACAGCACAGAAAGTCCTCTCAGGAGTTTGAAATCAAAGCGTTCTTGCAAGTGATGTGTTTTTATTTCTCCCTGTCTGTGTGTGTGAGAGAGCGAGCAGCTCCTGGGGAGGAGCACTGAGCTTCCTAAGGCTTGGCTGTGAGCAGCCGTGCTGCTCCAGCTCCTGGTTGTCACCGGGATGGATAGCAGGAAGGTCACTGGAATATCACATCCACGCCTGGAAAGAAACGTCCCTGCCTCGCTGCAGTGCTCTCCTCTGCAGGAATGCCCTCGGGTCTTGCTTTTATCTCCAGCGGGGCAACCCCTGCCCAGCTGCAGCAGGCCTCTGTGCTGCTGAGGTTATCTCCCTCCGGCCGGAGAGACAAAGGTGTTCAAGCCCTCCCCGCCGCCCCCTTAGGATTGGTCTCCCCTGGAGCCTGGTACACCTGTCGGCAGCGTTTCATCTGTGTGAGATAAGACACCGAAGGGAAGGCAGGGAGTTTGCTGTAATGCAAATTTGGAGGGGGGCTTCCTGTTTACGAGGAAATAGCTGCAGCTCAGGCAGAGTGAATTCCAAGGCTGCAGGCCAAGGCTTAGCAGCACATAAACTCTTGAGGGTGAGGAGTTTATTGGCCGTGGGGGCTGATTGTTGCTGAGAGTTTACAATGAGGCATCCCCAGGACTGCTTTTGTGCCCACGTTGTCCAAACCTGGCGCTTTGGGGGGGGGTGGGGGGAGAGAGAGGGCAGAAAAGGCCAATGAGCTGAGTGCCTGAGGAAGAGGCTCAGTGTGGTGGTGTTTGTTCTTGAGGCAGCAAAACAAAACAAGCCTTTTTTTCCATCCTCTGTCATCTGCTTTTCCTTCCCTTCTGCATTTCCTCCTTTTAGGTCCTGAGAGCCTTGCCAAGAAGTGGGAAAGCTGAGATACCTTCTGGTTTGACATGGTTTCTAAAAAGCCCCTTTTTTGTGGGGAGGGGTGTAGATTTGCAGGGGTGGACTTGAGGGGCTGTCAGAAGCAGAATGTCCTGCAGGAACAGGACCTAAAATGGGAAGGAAAGCATATTAGACATACAAGCAAATGGGAAACCTTGATCTTTTTCCTGCTGACTTGCCATCATATAGAATCATGGAACAGCAGGGGTGGGAAGGGACCTCTGAAGGTAATCAAGTCCAGCCTTCCTGCTAAGGTGGGTTCACCTAGGGCAGGCCACGCAGGAACACATCCACATGGGTCTTGAAAGTCTCCAGAGAAGGAGTCTCCACGGCCTCTCTGGGCAGCCTGCTCCAGGGCTCCAGCACCCTCACAGCAAAAGAAGTTTCTCTTGCACAGATGGAACCTCCTGGGTTCCTCTTTGTGCCTGTTGCCCCTTGCCTTATCCCAGGATACCGCTGAAGAGAGCCTGGCCCCTTCTTCCTGACACCCACCCTTCAGATATTTCATCTGTAATCAGATCCACTTGCAGTCTTCTCTTTTCCAGGCTGAACAGCCCCAGGTCTCTCAGCCTTTCCTCCTGGCTTCCACTTTGTGCCTGTTGCCCCTTGCTTTATCACAGGATACCGCTGAAAAGAGCCTGGCCCCTTCTTCCTGACACCCACCCTTCAGATATTTCATCTTTAATCAGATCCCCTTGCAGTCTTCTCTTCTCCAGGCTGAACAGCCCCAGGTCTCTCAGCTTTTCCTCCTGGGTTCCTCTTTGTGCCTGTTGCCCCTTGCCTTATCACAGGATACCACTGAAAAGAGCCTGGCCCCTTCTTCCTGACACCCACCCTTCAGATATTTCATCTTTAAGATCCCTTCTCAGTCTTCTCTTTTCCAGGCTGAACAGCCCCAGGTCTCTCAACCTTTCCTCCTGGGTTCCTCTTTGTGCCTGTTGCTCCTTGCCTTATCACAGGATACCACTGAAAAGAGCCTGGCCCCTTCTTCCTGACACCCACCCTTCAGATATTTCATCTTTAAGATCCCTTCTCAGTCTTCTCTTTTCCAGGCTGAACAGCTTCAGGTCTCTCAGCCTTTCCTCATCAGACATGTTCCAGTCCTTTTATACATGCTAAGATTGGGGGACTAGGAGGAGACCAGCTGCACCCTTAGGCTTTCTAAGATTCTTCAGCAGCCTTCTGAAGTCTTCTTATTTCCCATGCAAATTCAGATTTGCCTTGTTTTGGTCAAAGGGAGTGGAAGAACACTCTATCCCCAACAGCTTCTTCTATTTTGAGGAAAGGATTTGCATCATGTGAAGTTGAGAGCCCCAGTCCAGGGGGATCAGGTAACTGGAATGGAGGCGGCTGCAGAGCCTGCTGTCCTCCTGCTGCCTGCAGCCCTCCTCGCCAGGAAAGTCAGCCTGAAAGGTTCCTCACTGTAAACATCACGTAAGCTTAGAGTGCTCTTGGTGTACAAATACCAAGGGCATGGTAACAAAGCAGTGTGCATCTGTCCAGGCTTCCCTCCTGCTGCTTCTCCTGCTGCAGTTGTAGATGTTTCTCGTCTTGGTTGTTCCTTTCCTGCCTTGTTGCAGTAATTATGTCTCAATTTAATTCTGATTCTTTTTTTATTCCCAACCTTCTTCCCTCCCCCCCTCCCCCTTGTTGGTCTGCTGCCTTCTGAATCCTGCCCTTTTGGGGAGATACAAAGGTGGGGTTTTTTTCAGTTGCTTGTTTCTTAAACAACCCATACTTTTCACAGGAGGTTTTAGAATAGAAGAGAATTAAGCAGGTTGGAAAAGACCTCAGAGATCATCCAGTCCAACCTAGCACCCAACACCATCTGATCAACTAAACCATGGCACCAAGTGCCTCAGCCAGGCTCTTCCTAAACACCTCCAGTGATGGGGACTCCACCACCTCCCTGGGCAGCACATTCTAATGGCAAATCTCTCTTGCTGGGAAGAACTTCTTCCTAACCTCCAGCCTAAACCTCTCCTGGCACAGCTTGAGACTGTGTCCTCTTGTTCTGGTGCTAGTTGCCTGGGAGAAGAGACCAACCCCCACCTGGTTACAACCTCCCTGCAGGGAGTTGGAGAGAGCAAGAAGGTCTCCCCTGAGCCTCCTCTTCTCCAGGCTAAGCAACCCCAGCTCCCTCAGCCTCTCCTCACAGGGCTGTGCTCCAGACCCCTCCCCAGCTTTGTTGCCCTTCTCTGGACACCTTCCAGCATCTCAGCATCTTTCCTAAACTGAGGAGCCCAGAACTGGACACAGGACTCCAGGTGTGGCCTGAGCAGTGCTGAGCACAGGGCAGAATGACCTCCCTGCTCCTGCTGGCCACACTGTTCCTGCTGCAGGCCAGGATTGTCATGGGCCTTCTTGGCCAGTTGGTTCCTCACCTCTCTATACCTCTCCATCTCCAGGAGGAAGGTCTTCTCCTAGAAGAGAGCCTGCAGCCTCTCATACATGTAGTAGTGGCAGAGCTCCTCAAAGGTTGCTGCTTGCTCTCCCTGCTGGTGCCGTGGGTTGTGGAAGCCAGGGGTGTCCACCACTGTGATGGAGGCCATGGAGAGGTGCTGAGAGGAGAACTTCTCCTTTGAGCCTCCTCCTCTCCAGGCTAAGCAAGCCCAGCTCCCTCAGCCTCTCCTCACAGGACTGTGCTCCAACCCCCTCCTCAGCTTTGTTGAGGGGTTTTCCCTCTCTTTGTTTTCCCTCTCTTGCCATCCCATCTTCACTTGACTTCTGGAGCTGAAGACTAACAGTCTGATACCCCAGCTGCTCCTCCCTGGGGCAGTTTGTGGGGAGAGGCTGCCCTGTCCTTTCTGCTTCCTTGCCCAGCAGCCAGACTGGCCTGTTTTAAAGCTGTAACTGAGGTTCCCTGAATGCCTGCAGGTTGCTTTTCCTTTCCCAGTTCCCTCCTGAGCTGTTTGCCTTCTCCCTGTGGTGGTGCTGAGCGCTGGCAAAGCCCAGGCGATGTCTCCTGCCTGGAGCTGAGCCTCTATTGCTCCTGCTATTCCAGGTCTGTTCTCTAGGCATCCCTGCACTCCTCTGAATTTCAGTCATTGCTTTGATGTGTCCTTCAGCATGCTCTTGTGCCTCTTGAACCTTCTTTAACATCTCTTAAGTCACAGGCTTAAGATCCTCTGTCTCCCTGCCTGTCAGTCTTGTCTCCTCCGAGGGTATTTCCTCTGCCTTTGCTTTCCTGCCTTCTTCTTGCCCTCATTCATTTCCAGTGCTGCCTCTGAGAATGTTTTCCTGACACTTGGTTGTGCCATTTCCATCTTTGCTGCTCACCCCTCACCCCTTTGCAGCTTGTCTGGTTGCCTCTGTGTTGCTCCAGGCCTGCTGTTCAGTTTGGGGCTTCTGCAGGTAGCACTGAAGGCCTCTTGCTCCGTGCCACGGCACTGACAGCTGCTGCAGATGGCTGCTGCTGCTGCTGCAGCTTCTGGCCTTCCCTGATGTGCACTGAGGCCCTGCCTGCTCTGGCCTATCAGGTCTGCAAAGCTCCTCCCTGGCTCCCTCATTAAAAGTCTTTTGTGGGGAAGCTGATGAAGTTGGACTGTGATTAATGTGCCAGGGCTTGCTGTGTTGGTGCAGGGTTTGTCCTGTTTACTGAGGGAGTTGCCTGTCTGTCTCCCTCTGTCCCTCTGCATTCTCTTGTCTCTGATGGCAGGCAAGGGAGCTGAAGGCTTTTCTGGGGTCTAGCAGGGTCACATCAGTGGTGTTAGAGCCAACCTCCCTCTCTTTGTCTGCAGGTTGTGTAGAGAAAGGGGAGGTCTAGCCTGGACAGGAAGGAAAATGTCTTCATTGAAGGGATTATCAAAGTCTGGAGCAGGCTGCCCAGGGCACTGGGGGAGTCAGCACAGAATCATTAAGGTTGGAAAGGAACTCCAAGATCACTGAGTCCAACCTGCTACCCAACACCTCCACGACCAGCAGCCCCTGTCCCACATCTACTTGGTTTTAGAACACCTCCAGGGATGGGGACTCCACCACCTCCCTGGGCAGCCTGTCCCAATGCCTGACCACTCTTGCAGGGAAGAAGATTTTCCTAAGCTCCAACCTAAACCTCCCCTGGTGCAGCTTGATGCCATTTCCTCTTGTCCTGTCAGTAAAGCCCTATGAGGAGAGGCTGAGGGAGCTGGGGTTGCTTAGCCTGGAGAAGAGGAGGCTCAGGGGAGACCTCATTGCTGTCTACAACTCCCTGAAAGGTAGCCAGGAGGGGGTTGGTTTCTTCTCCCAGGCAAGCAGCACCAGAACAAGAGGACACAGTCTCAAGCTGTGCCAGGGGAAGTTTAGGCTGGAGGTGAGGAGAAGGTTCGTCCCAGAGAGAGTTGTTAGCTGTTGGAATGTGCTGCCCAGGGAGGTGGTGGAGTCCCCATCCCTGGAGGTGTTCAAGAGGGGATTGGATGTGGCACTTGGTGCCATGGTTTAGTCATGAGGTCTGTGGTGACAGGTTGGACTGGATGATCTCTGAGGTCTCTTCCAACCTTGGTGATACTGTGAATGCAAACTGGTTGAGGTACTTCTTGAGAAGTGCTGTGCACTTCTGCTTTCAGCAGCAGCAGCACCACCAACCACCACCACCAAAACCAGCAGGCCCACATTTTGCAAAGGCTTGTGCAGAACAACCAGTGCCAATGCATGCAGAATGAAACAGGAGAGGGTGGGATCAAGGCTCTAATGGTTAATTCAGATGGATTTATGGCACAGTCCCTTCAGCTCTGGGAGGTGATGGGGCTCCCTTGAAGCTTGTCCCATCTGCTTGACAGGCTGGAGAGGTGGGCACAAGCCAACCTCAGGAGCTTCAACAAGACCAAGGGCAGGGTCCTGCAGCTGGGTGGAGGCAAGCCCAGGCACAAATCCAGGCTGGGCAGTGACTGGCTGGAAAGCAGCCCTGAGGAGAGAGACTTGGGGGTGCTGGTGGAGGAGAAGCTCACCAGGAGCTCTCAGTGTGCACTTGCAGCCCAGAAAGCCAATCAGAGCCTGGGCTGCAGCAGGAGAAGTGTGGCCAGCAGGGCAAGGGAGGTGATTCTCCCCCTCTGCTCAGCTCTGGGGAGACCCCACCTGGAGTACTGCCTCCAGTTCTGGAGCCCCTATTACAAGAGGGATCTGGAGGTGCTGGAAGGTGTCCAGAGAAGGGCCACAAGGGTGAGCAGAGGGCTGGAGCACCTCTCCTGTGAGGCCAGACTGAAGGAGTTGGGGATGTTCAGTCTGGAGAAGAGAAGGCTCCGAGGTGACCTCATTGTGGCCTTCCAGTATCTGAAGGGGGCTACAGGAAGGCTGGGGAGGGACTGCTCAGGATCTCAGGGAGTGATAGAACTAGGGGGAATGGAATGAAGCTGGAGGTGGGGAGATTCAGGCTGGAGGTGAGGAGGAAGTTCTTCCCCAGGAGAGTGGTGAAGCCCTGGAATGGGTTGTCCAGGGAGGTGGTTGAGGCCCCGTCCCTGGAGGTGTTTAAGGCCAGGCTGGATGAGGCTCTGGCCAGCCTGCTCTAGTGTGGGGTGTCCCTGCCCATGGCAGGGGGGTTGGAGCTAGCTGATCCTTGTGGTCCCTTCCAGCCCTGACTGATTCTATGATCCTATGCTTGTAGCAGTGATGACTCTAAATTGTTTTAGCAGGGCTCCTGAAGCTTGGCTGTCTGGAATTGCAAAGCAGTTCAGGGTTTTTCACTTGACATTTACAGTTGGGCTTCTCTTTTTTTTGCTCCAGTGCTGAGCAAGATGGTTTCTTGGCAGTTTTTTCTACACCATATCCAGGATTTACTTAAAATTTGAATGGGAAAAATAACAACCTGAAGTAAGAAGTTTAAAACCAGCCCTGCAGGGTGTTGAAAGCGTTCCAAAGGGATTACTCTGCCCTGCTGAGGTTGTAGCTGGAGGGTTTGGTCCAGGGCTGGGCTCCCCGGTTCAAGAGGGACAGAGGCTTGCTGGAGAGGGAGCAGCAAAGGGCTGCAGAGATGCTGAGGAGAATGGAACAGCTCTGTGAGGAGGAAAGGCTGAGGGAGTTGGGGCCTTTTAGGCTGGAGAATCATAGAATCAATAAGGTTGGAAAAGACCTCAGAGATCATCCAGTCCAACCTGGCACCCAGCACCTCCTGACTACTAAACCATGGCACCAAGTGCCACATCCAGTCCCCTCTTGAACACCTCCAGGGATGGAGACTCTACCACCTCCCTGGGCAGCACATCCCAATGGCTAACAACTCTCTCTGGGAAGAACTTTCTCCTCACCTCCAGCCTAAACTGCGCCTGGTGCAGCTTGAGACTGTGTCCTCTTGTTCTGGTGCTGCTTGCCTGGGAGAAGAGACCAACCCCCAGCTGGCTCCAACCTCCCTTCAGGGAGTTGGAGAGAGCAAGAAGGTCTCCCCTGAGCCTCCACTTCTCCAGGCTAAGCAACCCCAGCTCCCTCAGCCTCTCCTCACAGGGCTGTGCTCCAGACCCCTCCCCAGCTTTGTTGCCCTTCTCTGGCCCTCACAGGTGTTTACCGGTGGGGGAAGTGGGGGGCTTTGGGAGCTGTGATTAGCAGGATGCTTCAGCCCAGTATGGAACCATAGAATCAATAAGGTTGGAAAAGACCTCAGAGATCATCCAGTCCAACCTGGCACCCAGCACCTCCTGACTACTAAACCATGGCCCCAAGTGCCACATCCAATCCCCTCTTGAACACCTCCAGGGAAGAGCAGCCTGAAGGGGATCTGATCAATGCTGATCAATACCTCAAGGGTGGGTGGCAGGAGGATGGCACCAGGCTTTTTCCAGTGGTGCCCAGTGACAGGACAAGGGGTGGTGGGCACCAACTGGAGCATCAGAAGCTCCTCCTAAATGTGAGGAGGAACTTCTTCAATGTAAGGGTGCTGGAGCCCTGGAGCAGGCTGCTCAGAGAGGTGGTGGAGTCTCCATCTCTGGAGGCATTCCAAAGCTACCTGGATGTGTTTCTGTTCTGTCTGAGAGAGCAGGGAGAGCCTCCCATGCTTGTGGGGTGTGAGAGAGCAGGGAGAGCCCCCCATGCATGTGGGGTGTGAGAGAGCAGGGGGAGCCCCCCATGCTTGTGGGGTGTGAGGGAGCAATGTCAGCCCCCCATGCTTGTGGGGTGTGAGAGAGCAGGGAGAGCCCCCCATGCTTGTGGGGTGTGAGAGAGCAGGGAGAGCCCCCCATGCATGTGGGGTGTGAGAGAGCAATGTCAGCCCCCCATGCTTGTGGGGTGTGAGGGAGCAATGTCAGCCCCCCATGCTTGTGGGGTGTGAGAGAGCAGGGAGAGCCCCCCATGCTTGTGGGGTGTGAGAGAGCAATGTCAGCCCCCCATGCTTGTGGGGTGTGAGAGAGCAGGGGGAGCCCCCCATGCTTGTGGGGTGTGAGAGAGCAGGGAGAGCCCCCCATGCATGTGGGGTGTGAGAGAGCAATGTCAGCCCCCTATGCTTGTGGGGTGTGAGAGAGCAGGGAGAGCCCCCCATGCTTGTGGGGTGTGAGAGAGCAGGGAGAGCCCCCCATACATGTGGGGTGTGAGAGAGCAATGTCAGCCCCCCATGCTTGTGGGGTGTGAGAGAGCAGGGAGAGCCCCCCATACATGTGGGGTGTGAGAGAGCAATGTCAGCCCCCTATGCTTGTGGGGTGTGAGAGAGCAGGGGGAGCCCCCCATGCTTGTGGGGTGTGAGAGAGCAGGGAGAGCCCCCCATACATGTGGGGTGTGAGAGAGCAATGTCAGCCCCCCATGCATGTGGGGTGTGAGCAGGGAGAGCCCCCCATGCTTGTGAGGTGTGAGAGAGCAGGGAGAGCCCCCCATGCATGTGGGGTGTGAGAGAGCAGGGGGAGCCCCCCATGCTTGTGGGGTGTGAGAGAGCAGGGGGAGCCCCCCATGCTTGTGGGGTGTGAGAGAGCAGGGGGAGCCCCCCATGCTTGTGGGGTGTGAGAGAGCAGGGGGAGCCCCCCATGCTTGTGGGGTGTGAGAGAGCAGGGAGAGCCCCCCATGCATGTGGGGTGTGAGAGAGCAGGGGGAGCCCCCCATGCATGTGGGGTGTGAGAGAGCAATGTCAGCCCCCCATGCTTGTGAGGTGTGAGAGAGCAGGGAGAGCCCCCCATGCATGTGGGGTGTGAGAGAGCAGGGGGAGCCCCCCATGCTTGTGGGGTGTGAGAGAGCAGGGGGAGCCCCCCATGCTTGTGGGGTGTGAGAGAGCAGGGGGAGCCCCCCATGCTTGTGGGGTGTGAGAGAGCAGGGGGAGCCCCCCATGCTTGTGGGGTGTGAGAGAGCAGGGAGAGCCCCCCATGCATGTGGGGTGTGAGAGAGCAGGGGGAGCCCCCCATGCATGTGGGGTGTGAGAGAGCAATGTCAGCCCCCCATGCATGTGGGGTGTGAGAGAGCAGGGAGAGCCCCCCATGCATGTGGGGTGTGAGAGAGCAGGGGGAGCCCCCCATGCTTGTGGGGTGTGAGAGAGCAATGTCAGCCCCCCATGCTTGTGGGATGTGAGAGAGCAGGGAGAGCCCCCCATGCATGTGGGGTGTGAGAGAGCAATGTCAGCCCCCCATGCTTGTGGGGTGTGAGAGAGCAATGTCAGCCCCCCATGCTTGTGGGGTGTGAGAGAGCAGGGAGAGCCCCCCATGCTTGTGGGGTGTGAGAGAGCAATGTCAGCCCCCCATGCTTGTGGGGTGTGAGAGAGCAGGGAGAGCCCCCCATGCTTGTGGGGTGTGAGAGAGCAGGGAGAGCCCCCCATGCTTGTGGGGTGTGAGAGAGCAGGGAGAGCCCCCCATGCATGTGGGGTGTGAGAGAGCAATGTCAGCCCATCATGCTTGTGGGGTGTGAGAGAGCAATGTCAGCCCCCCATGCTTGTGGGGTGTGAGAGAGCAGGGAGAGCCCCCCATGCTTGTGGGGTGTGAGAGAGCAGGGAGAGCCCCCCATGCATGTGGGGTGTGAGAGAGCAGGGGGAGCCCCCCATGCATGTGGGGTGTGAGAGAGCAATGTCAGCCCCCCATGCATGTGGGGTGTGAGAGAGCAGGGAGAGCCCCCCATGCATGTGGGGTGTGAGAGAGCAGGGGGAGCCCCCCATGCTTGTGGGGTGTGAGAGAGCAATGTCAGCCCCCCATGCTTGTGGGATGTGAGAGAGCAGGGAGAGCCCCCCATGCATGTGGGGTGTGAGAGAGCAATGTCAGCCCCCCATGCTTGTGGGGTGTGAGAGAGCAATGTCAGCCCCCCATGCATGTGGGGTGTGAGAGAGCAGGGAGAGCCCCCCGTGCTTGTGGGGTGTGAGAGAGCAGGGAGAGCCCCCCGTGCTTGTGGGGTGTGAGAGAGCAGGGAGAGCCCCCCATGCTTGTGGGGTGTGAGAGAGCAGGGAGAGCCCCCCATGCTTGTGGGGTGTGAGAGAGCAGGGAGAGCCCCCCATGCTTGTGGGGTGTGAGAGAGCAATGTCAGCCCATCATGCTTGTGGGGTGTGAGAGAGCAATGTCAGCCCCCCATGCATGTGGGGTGTGAGAGAGCAGGGAGAGCCCCCCATGCTTGTGGGGTGTGAGAGAGCAGGGAGAGCCCCCCATGCTTGTGGGGTGTGAGAGAGCAATGTCAGCCCCCCATGCTTGTGGGGTGTGAGAGAGCAGGGAGAGCCCCCCATGCTTGTGGGGTGTGAGAGAGCAGGGAGAGCTCCCCATGCATGTGGGGTGTGAGAGAGCAGGGGGAGCCCCACATGCATGTGGGGTGTGAGAGAGCAGGGGGAGCCCCACATGCATGTGGGGTGTGAGAGAGCAGGGGGAGCCCCACATGCTTGTGGGGTGTGAGAGAGCAATGTCAGCCCCCCATGCTTGTGGGGTGTGAGCAATGTCAGCCCATCATGCTTGTGGGGTGTGAGCAATGTCAGCCCATCATGCTTGTGGGGTGTGAGAGAGCAATGTCAGCCCATCATGCTTGTCTCCTGTCCGAGTCTGTCCCTCCTTGATTGAATTATTGGGCAGCAGGCTGCAGAAAGCCTTTGCTCGTGTAGCTCAGTGCACTTCCTCGGGATGTGTGTTTCAAAGGTTAGTTTACCTGCTCAGGAAGGATTGGAGGCTGGAGCTTATCTGAGATCTCAGGTTGCTTGGGTGAGGAGGCATGCTTGAATATTCATGTGCTGATTGTTTGAGGAGGGGAGGGGAACAAACCCTCTTGGTGGTAGGAGAAAGGTTGACCCTTTGTGGGTTTGTTGTGAAACACCTTAGCCCTGCTCAGGGTGAGCCTAGGTGACAGAGAAGTGAAAATGTGGTTAGAAGTTCAGCCTCCTGCACGGCTTAGGAACCTTGGAGGGCTTGTGCCGCCTCGCTGGCCCCGGAGGGGCATGGGCAGCCTCGGTGGTCCCGGAGGGGCTTGGGCAGCCTCGGTGGCCCTGGAGGGCCCAGCACACCATCACTGGAGGTGTTCAGGAGGAGACTTGATGGGGTGCTTGGTGCCATGGTTTAGTTGATTAGGTGGTGTTGGGTGATAGGTTGGACTGGATGATCTTGAAGGTCTCTTCCAACCTGCTCTGCTCTGCTCTGTCCTGTCCTGTCCTGTCCTGTCCTATCCTATCCTATCCTATCCTATCCGATGTCCTTCAGCACACATCTCTGAAACCCTTCCAGGGGCAGGGACTCCATCACTGCCCTGGGCAGCCTGGGCCAGGCCTTGACAGCTCTTTTGGGGGAGAAATTGTCTCTCCTATCCAACCTGAAGGAGCCTGGGTGGAGGCTGCTGTTACCTGCATTGTACAGCTCAGGGGCCAAGGCAGGTGGGCAGCAGGTGCTGTCCTTTTGCTGGCACACAGCACCTTGGGCAGATGCAGGAGTTAAGCTCTGAGCTTCAGAGGAGCAAGGGAGCCCCTTTGCCTGTCTTGGCACGGCAAGCATGCAGTGCTTGGAGCATCTCTGGGCACAGCAGAGAGAGATCTGGCCTTCAGGGAGATGTTCCAATTAGTTCCCCGGTGGGGATGCTGTGAGGCTGAAGCTGATGCTTTGAAACCTAGCCCTTCCCTTGGGCATCATTACCTTAATTAAGCAAGAAGGTGGCTGAGGGTGATCTGGGAGGAGATCAGCCTGTGCAGGCTTCTTTTCCTGAGCTGGAACCAGCAGGGTGTTAATGGGGAAAGCTTCCAGGGTGGGATGCTGCATTCTGGCTGTGATGCAGCTGTGTGGAGCCAGGAGCTTGGTGCCTTGTCCTGGATGGGCTGTGGGTCCTGCTGGGCCCAGCCTGGAGCCATGCCCAGGGCTGGGAACATCAAGTGGAGGAAGTTCAGTGGCACACAGAGCACACTCCTTGCTGCTGGGGGAGGTAGAGAAAGGCAGACTGATCTTTCTGGTACAGTTAATAGACACTGTGGCTCCTTTCAGAGGCTCTGCACAGCCTGGACCTTCCCATGGTGGGTTGGCAGTTGGGCTGGATTGTCTCAGAGGTCTTGTTCAGCCTTGATGGTCTCAGGGGTCTCTTCCAAACCTTGATGGTCTTGGGGGGTCTCTTCCAAAGCTTGATGGTCTCGGGGGTCTCTCCCAAAGCTTGGTGGGCTGGAGGTTGTGTCAAAAGCTTGGTCTCAGGGGTCCCTTCCAAAGCTGGATGTTCTCAGGGGTCCCTTCCAAAGCTGGATGGTCTCAGGGGTCCCTTCCAAAGCTGGATGGTCTCAGGGGTCCCTTCCAAAGCTGGGTGGTCTCAGGGGTCCCTTCCAAAGCTGGATGTTCTCAGGGGTCCCTTCCAAAGCTGGGTGGTCTCAGGGGCCACTTCCAAACCTTGATGGTCTCAGGGGTCCATTCCAAACCTTGATGAGCTGGAGGTTGTGTCAAAAGCTTGGTGGTCTCAGGGGTCCCTTCCAAAGCTTGATTGTCTCAAGGGTCCCTTCCAAACCTTGGTGGTCTCAGGGGTCCCTTCCAAACCTTGGTGGTCTTGGGTGGGTCTTTCCCAAACCTTGATGGTCTGGGGGCGGAATCTATCCCAAACCTTGATGGTCTGGGGGGGGATCTATCCCAAACCTTGATGGTCTGGGGGGGGATCTATCCCAAATCTTGATGGCCTGGGGGAGATCTATCCCAAACCTTGATGGTCTGGGGGGGGATCTATCCCAAACCTTGATGGTCTGGGAGGGGATCTATCCCAAACCTTGATGGTCTGGGAGGGGATCTATCCCAAACCTTGATGGTCTGGGGGGGCATCTATCCCAAACCTTGATGGTCTGGGGGGAGATCTATCCCAAACCTTGATGGTCTGGGGGGGGATCTATCCCAAACCTTGATGGCCTGGGGGAGATCTATCCCAAACCTTGATGGTCTGGGGGGGGATCTATCCCAAACCTTGATGGCCTTTGGGGGGATCTATCCCAAACCTTGATGGTCTCAGGAGTCTATCCCAAACCTTGATGGCCTGGGGGGATCTATCCCAAACCTTGATGGTCTCAGGAGTCTATCCCAAACCTTGATGGTCTTGGGGGGGGTCTGTCCCAAACCTTGATGGTCTGGGGGGGAATCTATCCCAAACCTTGATGGCCTGGGGGGATCTATCCCAAACCTTGATGGTCTCAGGAGTCTATCCCAAACCTTGATGGTCTTGGGGGGGGTCTGTCCCAAACCTTGATGGTCTGGGGGTGATCTATCCCAAACCTTGATGGCCTGGGGGGATCTATCCCAAACCTTGATGGTCTCAGGAGTCTATCCCAAACCTTGATGGTCTTGGGGGGGGGTCTGTCCCAAACCTTGATGGTCTGGGGGGGGATCTATCCCAAACCTTGATGGTCATGGGGGGATCCATTCCAAACCTTGATGATCTCTGAGGTCTTTTCTAACCTTGCTGGTCCTGTGTGGAATGTGTTCAGCCAAACCCTGGATGTGTAGCACCAGGCAAGGCACCTACACAGCTCTCAGTGTGAAGTTCTGGTGAAGTCAAGTGGAATGACCTGGTTTCATCTTCTCAATAACAGCTTTTGGGGGTGTGTGTGGGGGGGAAGTAATTAATCACATTAGGAGAAAAAGCCTTTCAGGAGCTGTCAGGTGCAGGTGCATAACCCCAACACCATCCTTTAATTGAACTCAATTGATGGGAAAGCAGCAGTGTGGGGCTGCAGGGAATCCAGCTGCTGCCAACAGGAGCAGCTTCTCCTGGTTTCTCCAGGAAACTCCTTCCCCCCCCCCAGCACAAACACCCCTGGCATAGATAAATCCAGGCTTCTGAGAGTGGCAGGAGAAACCTCTTCCACAGAGGGGACAGCCCCCCAAGTCCCCCTCCAGCAGGCCAGGAATGTGTCCTGCCAGCATGGCTCATGGCCCAGGGAGAAAGGAACTGGGGAGAGGGCAGAGTGCTTGGGAGCTGGGCAGGGCAAAGGCTTCATTAGCCCAGGCTGGCTGCTCTGGGGTGCTGGGGACAAGCCCCAGCTGCATGCTGACCTGCCCCACTCCTGAGCCTTGGGGATCCTCTGGGGGTGCTGGGTGCAGGGAGCTGAGGATGGATGGGTGCTCAGCACCCAGCTTTGGGTCTCCCAGGACTGTGTGGTGCAGGAGCTCCAGAGGGAGCTGAGGATGGATGGGTGCTCAGCACCCAGCTTTGGGTCTCCCAGGGCTGTGTGGTGCAGGAGCTCCAGAGGGAGCTGAGGATGGATGGGTGCTCAGCACCCAGCTTTGGGTCTCCCAGGGCTGTGTGGTGCAGGAGCTCCACAGGGGGCTGAGGATGGATGGGTGCTCAGCACCCAGCTTTGGGTCTCCCAGGACTGTGTGGTGCAGGAGCTCCACAGGGGGCTGAGGATGGATGGGTGCTCAGCACCCAGCTTTGGGTCTCCCAGGACTGTGTGGTGCAGGAGCTCCAGAGGGAGCTGAGGATGGATGGGTGCTCAGCACCCAGCTTTGGGTCTCCCAGGGCTCTGTGGTGCAGGAGCTCCAGAGGGAGCTGAGGATGGATGGGTGCTCAGCACCCAGCTTTGGGTCTCCCAGGGCTGTGTGGTGCAGGAGCTCCACAGGGGGCTGAGGATGGATGGGTGCTCAGCACCCAGCTTTGGGTCTCCCAGGGCTGTGTGGTGCAGGAGCTCCAGAGGGAGCTGAGGATGGATGGGTGCTCAGCACCCAGCTTTGGGTCTCCCAGGGCTGTGTGGTGCACGAGCTCCAGAGGGAGCTGAGGATGGATGGGTGCTCAGCACCCAGCTTTGGGTCTCCCAGGGCTGTGTGGTGCAGGAGCTCCAGAGGGAGCTGAGGATGGATGGGTGCTCAGCACCCAGCTTCGGGTCTCCCAGGGCTGTGTGGTGCAGGAGCTCCACAGGGGGCTGAGGATGGATGGGTGCTCAGCACCCAGCTTTGGCTCTCACAGAGTTGTGTGGTGCAGGAGCTCCACAGGGGGCTGAGGATGGATGGGTGCTCAGCACCCAGCTTTGGGTCTCCCAGGGCTGTGTGGTGCACGAGCTCCAGAGGGAGCTGAGGATGGATGGGTGCTCAGCACCCAGCTTTGGGTCTCCCAGGGCTGTGTGGTGCACGAGCTCCAGAGGGAGCTGAGGATGGATGGGTGCTCAGCACCCAGCTTTGGGTCTCCCAGGGCTCTGTGGTGCAGGAGCTCCACGGGGAGCTGAGCAGCTGACCAGGGTTTCCTGGTCTCCTTGCCATATTGCTGTGATGATGATGATTTTGTTCCCATCTCCCTTCTGGGACCTTAAAATTACTGCCAGGTTGAAAATGCTCCTGGAGAAGCAGCAAAAGCAAGGAGGGCAATTTCCCCCCTCCCCTGCCTGTGTGTTTGCTTCAGAGGAATTGCTGCTGCTGGGCTTGGGCTGCTCCAGAGGGATGCTTGGGCTGCTCCAGAGGGATGCTTGGGCTGCTCCAGAGGGATGCTTGGCCTCTTCAAAGGGGAGCAGCTCCTCAGGGAGAAGGGAAAGCAAGCACAGGGGGATTTGTGTAGCTCAAGCTGCTTGGAAGGAGCTCTGAGAAGCTGTGATTCTGAAGCCAGGGCTCTCTTCAGGGTTTTCACTCCTTTGCTGAAGCTTCTGAAGGGGGAAAAGGAGTTGTGCTTGTAAAGACCTGGGGCTGTTGAGCCTGGAGAAGAGCAGCCCCAGAGGGGATCTGAGCAATGCTCAGCAAGAGCTAAACGACCTGTGAGGGGCTAGAGGATGGGGCCAGACTCTTGTCAGTGGTGCCCAGGGACAGGACAAGGGGCAGGGGGCACAAACTGGAACCCAGGAGGTTCCACCTGAACAGGAGGAGAAAATTCTTTGGTGTGAGGCTGCTGGAGGCCTGGAGCAGGCTGCTCAGAGAGGTTGTGGAGTCTCCTTCTCTGCAGAGCTTCCAAAACCCCTTGGCCATTGTGCTCCTGGGCAAGCTGCTGTGGGTGCCCCTGATTTAGCAGGGGGGTTGGACTGGCTGATCCCCAGAGGTCCCTCTCAACCCCTCCATGCTGGGATGCTGTGGCTGGCCCTGTGCTTTAGCAGTGGGTCTGGACTGGCTGATCCCCAGAGGTCCCTTCCAGCCCCCTCCATGCTGGGATGCTGTGGCTGGCCCTGTGCCATTCTGCTGTCATTTGAATGCTGCTTCTTGACCCTGTCATGCTCTCAGTTCAGAGGCCTCTGGGGCAGGATCTTTTGGTCCAGTTCTAGCAGCTTTCTGATGGATTTGGCCTCTTGCAAACAGAGATTGGAGCCTCTGGGAAATTGCTTCCTGGGCCTGCAGAACAAACAAACGGCAGGCATGTGTCAGCCCTTGGTAGCTCATCTGGTGCTTGTGATTCCATCTTCCATCTTTGAGAGAAGGTCCTAAAGATTGGGCAGATGCAGAAACCTTAACAAGCCTGGGCACTGCTTCACTGGTTCTGTGTTTCCTTCCTTAACAAAGCTTAGTCCCAGTTGGCAAAGGCACTGCAGTAGGAGCAAGGAGGTTTGCATTTTGCTGCCCATGTAGAATAGAATAGGATATAATAGAATAGAATTAACCAGTTTGGAAATGACCTCAGAGATCATCCAGTCCAACCTATCACCCAGCACCATCTAATCAACCAAACCATGGCACCAAGTGCCTCATCCAGGCTCTTCCTAAACACCTCCAGGGATGGGGACTCCACCACCTCCCTGGGCAGCACATTCCAATGGCCAATCTCTCTTGCTGGGAAGAACTTCCTCCTAACCTCCAGCCTAAACCTCCCCTGGCACAGCTTGAGACTGTGTCCTCTTGTTCTGGTGCTGCTTACTTGGCAGAAGAGACCAACCCCCTCCTGGCTACAACCTCCCTGCAGGGAGTTGGAGAGAGCAAGAAGGTCTCCCCTGGGCCTCCTCTTCTCCAGGCTAAGCAACCCCAGCTCCCTCAGCCTCTGCTCACAGGGCTGTGCTCCAGACCCCTCCCCAGCCTTGTTGCCCTTCTCTGGACACCTTCCAGCACCTCAACATCTTTCCTAAACTGAGGAGCCCAGAACTGGACACAGGACTCCAGGTGTGGCCTGAGCAGTGCTGAGCACAGGGCAGGATGACCTCCCTGCTCCTGCTGGCCACACTGTTCCTAATGCAGGCCAGGATGCCATTGGCCTTCTTGGCCACCTGGGCACACTGCTGGCTCATGTTCAGGCAGCTGTCAATCAGCACCCCCAGGTCCCTCTCTGTTTGGCAGCCCTCAGCCACTCTGCCCCCAGCCTGTAGCTCTGCCTGGGATTGTTGTGACCAAAGTGCAGCCCCTGGCACTTGGACTTGTTGAATGCCATCCTGTTGGGCTCTGCCCATCTGTCCAGCCTGTCCAGGTCCCTCTGCAGAGCCCTTCTGCCCTGCAGCAGATAACTCTGCTCCCACCTTGGTGTGATCTGCAGATTTGCTGATGACTGGCTCAGTGCCCTCTGCTCAGATTGCAAGGTTTTGTTGCTGGGCCAGGCTGCCCAGCAGAGCAGAAGTGCTCAGTGTCAGGGAGGAGAGCTTTGTGCCTCACACAATGGCAGTGTTTGCCTGGCCACTCCAGTCACAGGGGAGATGCTGCATTATCTTCTCTCCTCTTGTCTAGACTGAGCTCTGTTTATGTAATTTCTCACCAGGCACTTGTTTGAGCAGAAGAAAGCTTTCTTGATGCCATTGTTGTCATTCTAAAGGGCTTACTGTGTTACTAATGGTCTGGTGGGTGGTGGGAATGGGACACTGCCCCCCAGCGCTCCCAGTGCAGTGCTGTGAGGGGAGCGCCTGATGGCCTGGGGTCAAGGCCACCTGGGGGCAGGAGTTGATCTGCTGGAGGGTAGAGAGGCTCTGCAGAGGGACCTGGACAGGCTGGAGAGATGGGCAGAGGCCAAGGGCAGGAGATTGAACACATCCAAGTGCCAGGTGCTGCACATTGGCCACAACAACCCCAGGCAGTGCTACAGGCTGGGGGCAGAGTGGCTGAGAGCAGCCAGGCAGAGAGGGACCTGGGGGTGCTGGTTGATGGTAGGCTGAACATGAGCCTGCAGTGTGCCCAGGCACCCAAGAGGGCCAATGTCATCCTGGCCTGCATCAGGAACAGTGTGGCCAGCAGGAGCAGGGAGGTCATTCTGCCCTGTGCTCAGCGCTGGTTAGGCCACACCTTGAGTCCTGTGTCCAGTTCTGGGCTCCTCAATTTAAGAAGGACATTGAGACACTTGAACCTTTCCAGAGAAGGGCAATGAGGCTGGGAAGAGGCCTTGAGCACAGCCCTGTGAGGAGAGGCTGAGGGAGCTGGGGTTGCTTAGCCTGGAGAAGAGGAGTCTCAGGGGAGACCTTCTTGCTCTCTCCAACTCCCTGAAGGGAGGTTGTAGACAGGCAGGGGTTGGTCTCTTCTCCCAGACACCCAGCACCAGAACAAGAGGACACAGTCTCAAGTTGTGCCAGGGGAGGTTTAGGCTGGAGGTGAGGAGAAAATTCTTCCCAGAGAGAGTTGTTAGCCATTGAAATGTGCTGCCCAGGGAGGTGGTGGAGTCCCCATCCCTGGAGGTGTTCAAGAGGGGATTGGATGTGGCACTTGGAGCCATGGTTTAGCCATGAGGTCTGTGGTGACAGGTTGGACTTGATCTCAAAGGTCTCTTCCAACTCTTCCTATTCTATTCTATGCTATTCTGTCTCTGAGGTCTCTTCCAACCTTGGTGATTCTGTGATGCTGTGAAGTCAAATTTCAGCTTGGAAGCAGCAGCTCCCTGGTGGAATTCTGCCTTGATCCTGTGGCAGTGGAGTTGTTTTACCCAGGAGTGCTGGGCCACACTGCCTTGGGGATTTATGGCCTTGTACTGTTGCCCATATGTAACTTTTCTGGGCACAACAGGGAGGTGGTGATGGAGGTTCCTTGTCAAAGAAAGGGAATCTGAGTTAATGGGCTTTAAATAAGTGATTGTGAGATGCTAAATTAGGCAGAGGAGATGTTAAGTGCATGGCAGCCAGCTGAGGGATCTCACTGGAGCTCCTCTTGGCTCATTTCCTCAGTCCTAGGTGGTGGTGGCAGCCTTAACAGCCCTGATGGAGCTTTGATTGACTTGTGCATTGATTTTTACACAGGGCAAGCTAAAGCCTGATTCAAGAATAAAGAAGCAAGGCAAGGATCAGAGTATCCCCGGGGAAGGGCAGGGTCACTCCAGGGCTTCTCCAGCTCATGCTCCCCTCCTTGTACTCCTGCCTGCAGCCTCTGCTTTTGAGGAAGGACCCCCCAGGCTTTGGTGCTCCAGCTCCACCTGGCAGCCCAGTCCTACCCACAAAATCTGCCACAAGTCTTCTACTGATCTCCAGCTGGGGTCAAAACCCAGCTGGGGATCAAAACCCAACTGGGATCAAAACTCAGCTGGGGTCAAAACCCAACTGAGGATCAAACCCAGCTGGGATCAAACCCAACTGGGGATCTAAACCCAACTGGGGATCTAAACCCAGCTGGGA
This sequence comes from Melanerpes formicivorus, assembly GCF_026170545.1. Classification (NCBI taxonomy): domain Eukaryota; kingdom Metazoa; phylum Chordata; class Aves; order Piciformes; family Picidae; genus Melanerpes; species Melanerpes formicivorus. Next base: position 412,296 of record NW_027142424.1, on the reverse strand, counting down.
TCAAAACCCAACTGGGGTCAACACCCAGCTGGGATCAAACCACAACTGAGGATCACAACCCAGCTGGGATCAGAGCCCAACTGGATCAACCCAGGGAAGGCCTGGGAGCTCTCCCTTAAGCTGGTGTGCTCCTGCCTTTGTGGTGGCACACAGTGCAGTGTCACTGATGGCTTTCTCTTCCAGTTCAGTGCTCAACTGTGGCATTTTCAAAGCTTGTTTGAGAAGTTCAGGTTCTTGAGAGGAGTTTGTGCAGGGTCCTGCAGCTGGGGCAGGGCAATCCCAGGCACTGCTATAGGCTGGGCAGGGACTGGCTCCAGAGCAGCCCTGAAGAAAAGGCCTTGGGGGTGCTGGGGGAGGAGAAGCTCAACAGGAGCCAGCAGTGAGCACTTGCAGCCCAGAAAGCCAAGCAGAGCCTGGGCTGCAGCAAGAGAAGCAGAGCCAGCAGGGCCAGGGAGGGGATTCTCCCCCTCTGCCCCACTCTGCTGAGACTCCACCTGGAGCACTGCAGCCAGTGCTGGAGCCTCTGTTGCAGGAAGGATCTGGAGGTGCTGGAAGAGAAGGGCCGTGAGGGTGAGCAGAGGGCTGGAGCTGCTCTGCTGTGAGGACAGACTGAGGGAGTTGGGGCTGTTCAGTCTGGAGAGGAGAAGGCTCTGAGGAGACCTAATTGTGGCCTTCCAGTATCCAAAGGGGGCTACAGGAAAGCTGGGGAGGGACTTCTGAGGGTGTCAGGGAGTGATAGGACTGGGGGGGGATGGAACAAAACCAGAAATGGATAGATTCAGATTGGATGTTAGGAAGAAGTTCTTCCCCTTGAGGGTGGTGAGAGACTGGCACAGGTTGCCCAGGGAGGTGGTGGCAGCCTCATCCCTGGAGGTGTTTGCAGCCAGGCTGGATGTGGCTGTGAGCAACCTGCTGTAGTGTGAGGTGTCCCTGCCCATGGCAGGGGGGGTGGAAGTGGCTGAGCCTTGAGGTCCCTTCCAGCCCTGACAATTCTGTGATTCTAGTGGGAGGTGTCCCTGGGGGGATTGGGTCTTTCAGGTCCCTTCCAACCCAAACCATTCCAAGATTCCATGATTGAACTTTGATTTGTAGAGTTGAATTCTGAGTTCAGCAGCCTCCCTTTGTGACCTGACTGGGCCAGTTGGCCTTAGTGGTTGGCTTAGATGGAGCATCAAGCTGCCTCTTCTGCTGTGAGGTGATCACAGAATCACCAAGGTTGAAAGAGACCTCAAAGATCATCAAGTCCAACCTCTCACCACAGACCTCATGACTAAACCATGGCACCAAGTGCCACATCCAATCCCCTCTTGAGCACCTCCAGGGATGGAGACTCCACCACCTCCCTGGGCAGCACATCCCAATGGCTAACAACTCTCTCTGGGAAGAGCTTTCTCCTCACCTCCAGCCCAAACCTCCACTGGCACAGCCTGAGACTGTGTCCCCTTGTTCTGGTGCTGGGTGCCTGGGAGAAGAGACCAACCCCCACCTGGCTACAACCTCCCTTCAGGGAGTTGGAGAGAGCAAGAAGGTCTCCCCTGAGCCTCCTCCAGGCTAAGCAACCCCAGCTCCCTCAGCCTCTCCTCACAGGGCTGTGCTCCAGACCCCTCCCCAGCTTTGTTGCTCTTCTCTGGACACCTTCCAGCACCTCAACATCTTTCCTAAACTGAGGAGCCCAGAACTGGACACAGGACTCAAGGTGTGGCCTGAGCAGTGCTGAGCACAGGGCAGAATGACCTCCCTGCTCCTGCTGGCCACACTGTTCCTGATCCTCCTGGCTACAGCCACCCTTCAGGCATCTCCTTTTGCAGGAGTGTTGCCCTGATGTTTCCTTGTGATGCTCCTTTTCTCCCCAGCAGGTGAAAGGTCTGCTTAAAGGTCATCCCTTTGAAGTTAACTCTTCTGTTTCTCTTCCTTTCCTCCTTCCAGCATCCGCAGTGTCATGCAAAAATACCTGGAGGAGAGAGGTGAATTAACCTTTGACAAGATCTTTCACCAGAAGATTGGTAAGTCTTGGCTCAACCCAGAGCTCCTCACCTCAGCCTTTGGAAGGTTGGCTCCCTGCCCCCTTCTCCGTAACAGCTCCTGAGCAATCAGTGCTGCAGGTGGTCTGAGCATTGGGAGGTCATACAATCAATCAGGGTTGGAAGGGACCACAAGGATCAGCTAGCTCCAACCCCCCTGCCATGGGCAAGGACACCCCACACTAGAGCAGCCTGGCCAGAGCCTCATCCAGCCTGGGCTTAAACACCTCCAGGGATGGGGCCTCAACCACCTCCCTGGACAACCCATTCCAGGCCTTCACCACTCTCATGGGGAAGAACTTCCTCCTCACCTCCAGCCTGAATCTCCCCACCTCCAGCTTCATTCCATTCCCCCTAGTCCTATCACTCCCTGAGATCCTGAGCAGTCCCTCCCCAGCCCTCCTGTAGCCCCATTCAGAGACTGGAAGGCCACAATGAGGTGACCTTGGAGCCTTCTCTTCTCCAGAGATGGGCAGGGCTTAGTTGAAAGCAAGGTCTTCAATGACATGAAGTCTCCTGGGAGGGAGGAAGGGTGAAGGAAGGGCAATCTGTCACCTTCAGGCTCTGGAAAACTACTGGAAAACTAATGAAATTACTTGGAGCCACCAAGGAGCAAATTCTATTACTTGGCATGGGCTTGTCAACAAGCTCCTGTGGCACATCTGTCAGGCTTTACTCCCCCCCCACCCCCCACTCTGCAGGAGAAGCAGCCTGGGGGATGTGGGGTAGCAGCAGTGGCAAAGGTACCAGGCATGGGGGCTTGATTGTTTCCCATTGTCTTTCTTTGCCTCAACACAGCCCTGTGAGGAGAGGCTGAGGGAGCTGGGGTTGCTTAGCCTGGAGAAGAGGAGGCTCAGGGGAGACCTTCTTGCTCTCTACAACTCCCTGAAGGGAGGTTGTAGCCAAGAGGGGGTTGGTCTCTTCTGCCAGGCAAGCAGCACCAGAACAAGAGGACACAGTCTCAAGCTGTGCCAGGGGAGGTTTAGGCTGGAGGGGAGGAGAAAGTCCTTCCCAGAAAGAGTTATTTGCCATTGTAATGTGCTGCCCAGGGAGGTGGTGGAGTCCCCATCCCTGGAGGTGTTCAAGAGGGGATTGAATGTGGCACTTGGTGCCATGGTTTAGTCATGAGGTCTGTGGTGAGAGGTTGGACTCGATGATCCTCGAGGTCTCTTCCAACCTTGGTGACACTGTGAGACTGTGACCTCAGTGTTCTGCTTGTGTCCTGAGGCTGCAGCACTCTGAGGACAAGGACAGTGAGCAGAGATCTCCATAAACCAGAGGAGGAGGTCTGAAAAGAGCACAGTGCTGCTCAGCAAAGCAAGCAGTGTCCCCTACCCCTGTGGTGGAGTCCTTCCAGAAGCAATGAGGGGAGAGCCACTCAGCAGGGAGATGTTTTGCTGGGCTTGGCTGTTGTAGTGATGTGACTGTGGGTTGCTGCCTCTGCTAGATCATTCACCTAAATATAAAGTTAGGGTTGTAGCCAGTGAGGTCTGTCAAGTGATCCTCTCTTGGCAGGTATTGTGTCCATCCTGGCACTGGACTACAAAATATACATGGAGCTGCTGGCAGGAGCCCAGGGAAGGGCATTGGGAGTCAGCAAACCTTACTTAGCAGTCTGCTAAACAGGACCTGAGGGGAGGTATGGAAATGGGGTGTTAGAAGGCTGTGAGAGCAGTGAGGTTGAGCAGCCTTCAAAGCCAAGAGCTGCTGCAGGACTGATGAGGTGAGTCACCTGATGAGGTTAGGCAATTGTCCAGAGGGCCTAAAGTGAGTGAAAAAAAGCCCCCAGAGTAAAATCTGGGTGTGAGTAAATCCATGTTGGCCTTAGAATGGGGACTGAAGTTTTGGGGCCTTCACTCCATGAAGGATATGGAGGGGCTGGAGAAGGTCCAGAGAAGGGCAAGAAAGCTGGGGAGGGGTCTGGAGCACAGCCCTGTGAGGAGAGGCTGAGGGAGCTGGGGTTGCTTAGCCTGGAGAAGAGGAGGCTCAGGGGAGACCTTCTTGCTCTCTACAACTCCCTGAAGGGAGGTTGTAGCCAGGTGGGGGTTGGTCTCTTCTCCCAGGCAAGCAGCACCAGAACAAGAGGACACAGTCTCAAGCTGTGCCAGGGGAGGTTTAGGCTGAAGGTGAGGAGAAAGTTCTTCCCAGAGAGAGTTGTTAGCCATTGGACTGTGCTGCCCAGGGAGGTGGTGGAGTCCCCATCCCTGGAGGTGTTCAAGAGGGGATTGGATGTTGCCCTTCAAGCCATGGTTGAGTTAGCCATGAGGTGTTGGGTGCCAGGTTGGACTTGATGATCTCTGAGGTCTTTTCCAACCTTATTGAGTCTGTGAGTCTATGATTCTGTGAGCAGTGCCAGGTTAAAATCAATATTATTCTTGGGTGCCATCACAGATTGGAGTCTGTGGCTTCATACAAAGAGGGTTTGTGGAAACACCACTCTGAAGTATGTGTTGACAGAAGCCTGATGGAGCCTGCCATTGTATTGCAGTCACTGAAGTGGAGTCTGTGTCTTTGTGCATAAAGGCTGTGGGGTTTTTCCTTGCATTCTGGTCAGAGCCATTCTGCTCTCCACACAGAGGCAGCTCCTTTGTGCTGCCAGCTCCCAGTCGGTGCCTGGGCTCAGGAGCCTCTGCTGAATCAGTCAGGCTGTGCTGCAGCAAGGCACTGGCACCCTGAGAGGGGTTTTAGGCAGCCAAACACAGGCTGACTCTCTTTGGTTCTGCTGGGTGGCAGTGAAATCACAGAATGGTTGGGGTTGGAAAAGCCTTCTTAAGGTCATCCAGTCCAACCATGGGCAGCAAACCATGGCCCAGAGTGTCATGGGCACAGGTTTCTTGAGCACCTCCAGGGATGGGGATAGGATAGGATAGGATAGAATTGAATTGAATTAACCAGGTTGGAAAAGAACCTCAAGATCATCCAGTCCAACCTATCACCCAATACCATCTGATCAACTAAACCATGGCACCAAGTGCCTCATCCAGGCTCTTCTTAAACACCACCAATGATGGTGACTCCACCTCCTCCCTGGGCAGCCTGTGCCAATCCCTGACCACTCTTGCAGCAAAGAAACTTTTCCTAATCTCCAACCTAACCTTCCCCTGGCACAATTTCAGGCCATGTCCTCTTGTTCTGTCACCTGATACTAGGGAGAATACACAGTCTCAAGCTGTGCCAGGGGAGGTTCAGGCTGGAGGTGAGGAAGAAGTTCTTCCCAGCAGGAGAGATTGGCCATTGGGATGTGCTGCCCAGGGAGGTGGTGGAGTCACCATCCCTGGAGGTGTTTGGGAAGAGACTGGATGGGGTGCTTGGTGCCATGGTTTAGTTGATTAGATGGTGTTGGGTGAGAGGTTGGACTCAATCTCAAAGGTCTCTTCCAGCCTGGTCTGGTCTGGTCTGTTCTGTTCTATTCTGTTCTGTTCTGTTCTGTTCTATTCTAGCCCCACCTCAACCCAACCTCTTTTCAGGGAGCTGTAAAGAGCAATAAAGTCTCCCTTCAGCCTCCTTTTCTCCATGCTGAACACCCCCAGCTCCCTCAGCTGCTCCTCCCCAGCCCTGCTCTCCAAACCCTTCCCCAGCTTTGTTGCCCTTCTCTGGACCTTCTCCAGCCCCTCCATATCCTTCATGGAGTGAGGGCCCCAAAACCTATCCTAGGATTCAAGGTGTGGCCTTACCAGTGCCCAGTCCATGGGGACAATCATCTTGTGGGTCCAGGCTAGGATGCTGGTGACCTTCTTGGCCACCTGAGCACACTGCTGACTCATGGTCAGCCACCTGTCCACCAGCTGGGGGGATGGCATTTGGGGGTTGCGGGGGGTTTATTCTCCCTTAGGAAGAGCAGCCAAGCTGAACAGCTGATGTGCCATGAATATTTCTGTTCCTGAGGACTGAAGCCTCATGAATAGCTGATTCCAAAGGACAGAGAAGAAGGTTGCAGTCATTGTGATGAGTTGCAGCAGTTCCAGTCAGGTGATTGTAACCTTGGAAGGATGAGGGGTTTGGGGTTGGGTTTTCTTTGGTAGTCATTTAACCTGGAATTTTAGAGCCTGGAGTTTGATTGAAAACTGAGTTTCTTCTCCCAGAGCTTGAGATTCTTGGTTCACAGCCAGGTAGACAGCTTGCCTCCTGCTCTTGGTGCAGTCAAACATCCACTCCTCCCTTGGTGCACTCATAGCAATCCTTCCCCTGGGTTACCTGGAAATGAGAAAGGCCTTCTGAGACCTCTCTCCTGAAGTTTCAGTTACTTCTGAAGCTGGTTCCTTCTGCAGAAGGTGGCCACAAGGATGTTTAGAGGTCTCTCTCCTACAAGATAGGCTGAAAGGGTTGGGGCTGCTCAGCCTGGAGAAGAGAAGGCTCCAGGGAGACCTTAGAGCTGTATTTCAGCATCTGAAGGGGACCTAGAGGAAGGCTGGGGAGGGACTGCTCAGAAGGGGCTGTGGGGATAGGATGAGAGGCAATGGTTTGCAACTAGAATAAACCTTTATTAGAATTAGAATAAACCAAACCAGGTTGGAAAAGACCTTCAAGATCATCGTGTCCAACCCATCAACCAATCCAACCCACCCAAACAGCTAACCCATGGCACCAAGCACCCCATCAAGTCTCCTTCTGAACACCTTCAATGACGGCGACTCCACCACCTCCCCGGGCAACCCATTCCATAGCGCAATCACTCTTTCTGTATAGAACTTCTTCCTAATATCTAACCTGAACCTCCCCTGGAGCAGGAGAGATTTTTGGTTGGACATTAGGAGGAAGTTCTTCACAATGAGGGTGGTGGAACACTGCAACTGGTTGCCCAGGGCTGTGGTTGCTGCTCCATCCCTGGAGACATTCAAGGTCTGACTCGATGTGACCCTGGGCAGCCAGCTCTAGGTGGAGATGTCCCTGCTGAGTGCAGGGGGCTTGGACAAGATGACCTTGGAGGGTCCCTTCCAACCTGCTGCCATCTGTGACTGTAACCTTAGAAAGATGAGATGTTGTTTATTGTTGTCCATTGTAGCTGGAATTTTAGAGCCCAGAGTTTGCCTGAAACCTTTAGTTTCTCCTCCCCATCTCTTGGGCTGCTTGGTTCAGAGCCAGGCAGAGAGCTTGCCTCCTGCTCTTGGTGCAGTCAAACATCCACTCCTCCCTTGGTACCCTTACAGCAATCCTTGCCCTGGGTGAGGTGGAATTGAGAGAGGCCTTCTGAGACCTCCCTGCTGGAGTTTTGGTTACTTCTGAAGCTGGTTCCTTCTGCAGAAGGTGGCCACAAAGGTGATTAGAGGTCTCTCTCCTACAAGATAGGCTGAAAGGGTTGGGGCTGTTCAGCCTGGAGAAGAGAAGGCTCCAGGGAGACCTCAGAGCTGCGTTTCAGCATCTGAAGGGGACCTAGAGGAAGGCTGGGGAGGGACTGTTCAGAAGGGGCTGTGGGGATAGGATGAGAGGCAATGGTTTGCAACTGGAGCAGGGGAGATTTAGGTTGGACATCAGGAGGAAGTTGCAGTCAAACATCCACTCCTCCCTTGGTGCACTCACAGCAATCCTTGCCCTGGGTTACCTGGAAATGAGAGAGGCCTTCTCAGACCTCTCTGCTGGAGTTTTGGTTTACTTCTCAGGCTGCTTTTCCTTCTGCACAAAGGATTTAGGATGGAACAAAAGGGGGGAAAGGGCAAAGCTTGGAGCTGCAGATGCCTGTTTTTCACCAGGAGACTTTGCAGTGCCGCGGCAAATGTTGCATTTCCTCTCTGTGGTCGCTCATTTAGCTTTTATTGCCTGTTCTAGCTCCTTCTTTGCCATGAAATTAGCTCTGTTCCCAGCCATTAGCATAATTGCTTGTGGTAAAGCACCTTCAGTTTTAGGCCAGCGTTATGCAAAAGGCTGTGCAGATGAAGATGGCAAGGTAATTAAAAGTCTAATCACCTCTTTCCCCCCTCCTCCCCCCTTGTTGTTGTCTCTGGGGAGGTGGGGAGACTGCAGCTGAGGCTGGGCCCGTGGGTGCACGGCTGGGCTGGGTGCCCCACGGGGGAGCAGCTCCTGCTCCCAGGAGCTGAAATTAACCTGGGGCAAAGGAGTCTCTCCTCAGGAGCTACACTTTTGCCGCCTCATCTCCTTGCTGCTGGCTCTTCCTCTGCCTTTATTTTCTCAGTTGAAGAGCAAACTGCTCCACAATGCTCTATCCCTGTGTACTAATTAGAAGAACTTCATCAAGCCACCTCTTTTTTTCCCCTTCGGCAAGGGATGTAGAGGAGGACTGTTAAGCATTCTCAGACCCCAGCTCTTTTCCTTGCAGCTCCAGGTCATTGTTTTATCTCCTTCTTTAGCATCCTTTCAAAAGTAAACCCCAGGGCTTTGATCAGTTGTCTGATAGGAGCCTGTCTGATGGTGCAGAAGTCGTTCCTGTTGGATGGTTGCCTCTGAGCAGGGCTAATGCTGGTGCTGGTTGTATGGGTGGCAAGTGGCTGTGCTTAACGAGCCCCTCAAGCCATTCAAGCTCTGCACTTTCCAGGTCCCACTGTAACAATGGGGCTGAATTGCCACCCCACTGCCTCCCCGGGATGTGCATTTGCAGGGAGTTGTACAGCAGCTTGGGTTTGGAACCCAAAACCTTCTCCCTGCCTTTGAGGAGTAGAACAAGAGCAGGAAACTCCCACCAGTGAGCAGGTGGCAGCAGCCCTTACAGAATCATTAGGGTTGGAGAAAACCACTAGAGAGTGCAGCCATCAACCAGAACAGACTTAACCAGGTTGGAAAAGACTTCAGAGATCATCCAGCCCAACCTATCACCCAGCACCATCTAATCCACTGAACGATGGCACCAAGTGCCTCATCCAGTCCCCTCTTAAACCCCTCCAGGGATGGGGACTCCACCACCTCCCTGGGCAGCACATTCCAATGGCCAATCTCTCTTGCTGGGAAGAACTTCTGCCTCACCTCCAGTCTAAACCTCCCCTGGCACAGCTTGAGACTGTGTCCTCTTCTGCTGCTGCTGCTTGCCTGGGAGAAGAGACCAACCCCCACCTGGCTGCAACCTCCCTTCAGGGAGTTGTAGGCAGCAAGAAGGTCTCCCCTGAGCCTCCTCTTCTGCAGGCTAAGCAACCCCAGCTCCCTCAGCCTCTCCTCACAGGGCTGTGCTCCAAACCCCTCCCCAGCTTTGTTGCCCTTCTCTGGACACCTTCCAGCATCTCAACATCTTTCTTAAACTGAGGAGCCCAGAACTGGGCACAGTAGAATAGAATAACCAGATTGGAAAAGACCTCAGAGATCATCCAGTCCAGCCTATCACCCAGCACCATCTGATCAACTCAACCATGGCACCAAGTGCCTCATCCAGTCTCCCAACACCACCATGCCTACTAAACCACATCCCTCAGCACCTTGTCTACACAGCTTTTAGAATCACAGCACCATTAAGGTTGGAGAAGACCTCTGAGATCACCAAGTCCAACCCTCAGCCCGACACCACCATGGCCATCAAACCACGGCCCCAGGTGCCACAGCCACAGCTTCATCAACCCCTCCAGGGATGGGGACTCCAGCACCTCCCTGGGCAGCCTGTGCCCATGCCTGGCCACACTTGCAGCAAAGAAAGTGTTCTTATCTCCCCAATCTAACCCATGGCCTGGAGGCTTCATGTGATTTGCATGAGCAAGTGCCTGTCCTCGATTTGCAGCTCGGTTTGTTTCCCTCCCCAAAGGCAACCGAAGTTGGTTGCTCTCCTCTCTGGGAGCCCACACCACAGTTGGCAGGAGCGCTGCTCCAGAATCATCTTGAGCTCTCTAAGAACTCTCCCAGTGAGTCAGAGGACATGAAGATAATAGAGCTGCCCAGAAAAAACTGCTCTGGCAGCCCTTGAGAGCCCAGCAGCCGGCTGTTCCCTCAGAAGCTGCTTCCTCCCCAGCAGAAGCTTCATGGGGAAGTACAGCGTGTCTCGAAGCGAGTGCCTAACCACCTCGAGCTCCTTTGCTCTTCACCACATCCTGTTTGCTACAACCCCACATTATGTGTTTGCTTCAGACCAAAAGAGAAAAGAAAAGAGACGTTTTCTGCTGGCCCAGTGTCTCTCATTACCCTGTGGAACCCACTCTGCTTCGTGGCTGGCTCGAAAGGCCAGGTGGAGCTCTGCTGAGCTCCTTGCTCAGTGAAGCCACTGACTTCAGAGGCAGTTTCAAAATGAGCTGGAGTCACAGGGTCAGAGAATTGTTAGGGTTGGAAGGGACCTCAAGGCTCAGCCAGTTCCAACCCCCCTGCCATGGGCAGGGACACCTCACACTGCAGCAGGTTGCTCACAGCCACATCCAGCCTGGCTGCAAACACCCCCAGGGATGAGGCTTCCACCACCTCCCTGGGCAACCTGTGCCAGTCTCTCACCACCCTCATGGGGAAGAACTTCTTCCTAACATCCAATCTCAATCTACCCATTTCTAGTTCTGTTCCATCCTCCCCAGTCCTATCACTCCCTGACATGCCAAGAAGTCCCTCCCCAGCTTTCTTGTAGCCCCCTTCAGATACAGGAAGGCCACATTAAGGTCTTCTCAGAGCCTTCTCTTCTCCAGACTGAACAACCCCAACTCCCTCAGTCTGTCCTCCTAGCAGAGCAGCTCCAGCCCTCTGCTCATCCTCATGGCCCTTCTCTGGACACATTCCAGCACCTCCAGATCCTTCCTGTAATAGAGGCTCCAGCACTGGCTGCAGTGCTCCAGGTGGAGTCTCAGCAGAGTGGGGCAGAGGGGGAGAATCACCTCCCTCACCCTGCTGGCTATGCTGGTAATGTCCATGGCTCCTGGGTGGATTGGGGTCTGCTTCAGAAGGTATAACTGCCAGGTCTTGAGGTTCACTTAGGTCATAGGATTGCTGTAGAACAGGATTATTGTGGTTATTGAACTTCAGTCATAGAAGAATAGACTGGTTTGGGTTGCAAGGGATCTTAAAGATCATCTAGCTCCAATCCCCCTGCCGTGGGCAGGGACACCTTCCACTAGCCCAGGGTGCTGAAGGTCCCATTCCACCTGGCTTTGAACACTTCCAGGCTTGGAGCATCCACAGCTTCTCTGGGCAACCTGTTCCAGTGCCTCACAACCTTCACAGGAGGGAATTTCTGAAGTCCAATCTAAATGCTTTGGTCCAAACCTGTTGCCAGTTACAGTTCAGTGAGCCTCATGTCTGACACTGAACTTTCTGACTGAAGGTTGGACTTCATGAGTCATAGAACAGATTCATGCAGTGGTTTGAGTTGGAAGGGACCTTCAAGATCATCTAGTTCCAACCTCCCTGCCATGGGCAGGGACACCTCCCACTAGCCCAGCTTGCTCAAGGCCTCATCCAGCCTGGCCTTGAACACCTCCAGGGAGGGGACATCCACAACCTCCCAGGGCAACCTCTTCCAGTGACTCCCCACCCTCACTGGAGAGAGTTTCTTACCAATATCCAGACTCAATTTCCCCTCTTCCAGCTCAAAGCCACTGCCCCTTTTCCTATCACTACCAGGTATTTCCCAACCAAACCAGTTGTGTGCTCCTAAACTGCATCTACCTGACAGGCATTGAAAGAGGTTGGGTTGGGAGTTCTGGGATGTGATGGGAAAGCATCCTACAGCTTCAGCTCCTGGCGTAGCTTCAGCTCTGGTGGCCGCTGGGGAGCTGGTGGCACCGTTTGTCTACACCCTTCTCGGGTTCTCAGCTGGTACACAGAGCTGTTGACTCAGGCTCTTGGAGAAGGATGAGGCCAGAGCATGTTTGAGCTGTTTCAGCACCTGGTCATGCTGCAAGATAAGCTTTTCATCTTGCCTGCTAAGGGCCTGGCTTTCTCTTTCCCCTTGCAGCCGATCTAGTTTCTGTTTTGTGTGCTTGAGATACAGCCCTCATCAAAAGAAGGCTTGGAGCTGAGAGAAGTTACAAATACAGGATTCCTCCTTCTCCTCCTGCTCTTCTCCTCCTGCTCTTCTCCTCCTGCTCTTCTCCTCCTGCTCTTCTCCTCCTGCTCTTCTCCTCCTGCTCTTCTCCTCCTGCTCTTCTCCTCCTGCTCTTCTCCTCCTGCTCTTCTCCTCCTGCTCTTCTCCTCCTGCTCTTCTCCTCCTGCTCTTCTCCTCCTGCTCTTCTCCTCCTGCTCTTCTCCTCCTGCTCTTCTCCTCCTGCTCTTCTCCTCCTGCTCTTCTCCTCCTGCTCTTCTCCTCCTGCTCTTCTCCTCCTGCTCTTCTCCTCCTGCTCTTCTCCTCCTGCTCTTCTCCTCCTGCTCTTCTCCTCCTGCTCTTCTCCTCCTGCTCTTCTCCTCCTGCTCTTCTCCTCCTGCTCTTCTCCTCCTGCTCTTCTCCTCCTGCTCTCCCATCCACTTTTGTTTCCTGAGGAATGATCTTTGTGGGGTGATTCATTTAAGCTGCCTTTCCTAGCCTCTCTGCAATCAGCAGGCTGAGAGCTGGAGCTCGGCCCAGCCGGGGTGAGTGTGGTGCCATCTGTATCAGCTTCTTCTTCCTACACACCCCTGGCTTGTGCAGGGCTCACTGCCTTCTTATCTGCTCCCTTTCTCCTGCTGCAGCTAAGTATAGCCAGGGGATATTCTGCTTGGTTTTTTTTAAGCTGACTTTCCAGAGCAGATGAATGTTTGAATAGAATAGAACAGAATTAACCAGGTTGGAAAAGACCTCAAAGATCATCCAGTCCAATCTCTCACCCTGCACCATCTGATCAACTAAACCATGGCACCAAGAGCCCTATCCAGGCTCTTCCTAAACACTTCCAGTGGTGGTGACTCCACCACCTCCCTGGGCAGCACATTCCAAGGGCCAATCTCTCTTGCTGGGAAGAACTTCTTCCTAACATCCAGCCTGGCACAGCTTGAGACTGTGTCCTCTTGTTCTGGTGCTGGGTGCCTGGGAGAAGAGACCAACCCCCACCTGGCTACAACCTCCCTTCAGGGAGTTGTAGGCAGCAAGAAGGTCTCCCCTGAGCCTCCTCTTCTCTAGGCTAAGCAACCCCAGCTCCCCCAGCCTCTCCTCACAGGGCTCCAAACCCCTCCCCAGCTTTGTTGCCCTTCTCTGGTCTCTTCCTTCTGCAGAGAGAAGCTCCAGCCACGGGGAGGGAGTTTCCCCTCTGCCCTCTGCAGTGAGAGGGAAACATTCTCCTGACCATGCTGGCTGCTGTTTCCTGCAGTGCTTAAAAAAAGCCCCAACCAAACAACAAACCAGGGTGAGGAGAGCTCCAGAGCTGGTTTTTCAGGGCAGGGAATGGTGCTTTCTGCTGCTTGCTCCTCTGGTTCTGGAGCCACGTCCTTTCCTGCTCTCAGCATGTTGATGCCAATCATGAGCTGGGCCTGGAGTTAAAAATCTGTTGAGCAAAAACATTCTTGCTCTTCCTCTTTCTGTGGCAGCACAGCTCAGTGAGCTCCCTGAGCTACCTAAAAATAACAGGCTGGGAAAAGTACCTCCCCAGAGCATTATTTCAGCTATTGTTTAATTTAAGCAGAAGATCTATGTGCTGTTGGCATTCTGAACTAATTAAAGAGTCCTCTGAGGAAATAACAATGAAAGCAATAAAAGTTGGTGGGGAGTAGAGAGAAGCACCTGGGGTTTGGGCTCTGGGATGAGCAAGGGATGGCAAGATTAGCAGATCTGCCTTCTAGTCATTTCTGGCTGCCTGTGATGACTCTGGAGCTGCAGCCTTGCTTGCATGACAGAGAGAGGTTAGTGAGGAAGATGGGCTGGAGGAGCTGGGGTTGTCCAGCCTAGAGAAGAGAAAGCTCCAGGGAGAGCTTATGGTGGCCCCATGATCTGGATGAGGGCATTGAGTCCATCATGAGTAGATTTGTGGATGACACCAAGCTGGGGGCAGGAGTTGATCTGCTGGAGGGTAGAGAGGCTCTGCAGAGGGACCTGGACAGGCTGAAGAGATGGGCAGAGTCCAAGGGCAGGAGATTGAACACATCCAAGTGCCAGGTTCTGCACATTGGCCACAACAACCCCAGGCAGTGCTACAGGCTGGGGACAGAGTGGCTGAGAGCAGCCAGGCAGAGAGGGACCTGGAGGTGCTGGCTGGTAGTAGTCTGAACAGGAGCCTGCAGTGGTCCTTTCCAACCTAAGTTATACTGTGATACTGTGTAGCAGAGGCATATTCAATCAGATGGATTGGGTCAGTTAGATAATTGGGTGGATTCAGGGATCTCAGAGGTCACTTACAACCCAAACAAGTCTATCACAGAATCATTAAGGTTGGAAAAGTCCTCTAAGGTCATCAATTCCAGCTTTCAACCTGTGGTAAGCAGGAGGGGATCTTAGAGGTCTTTTCCAGCCCAAGCAATTGAAGGATTCTAAGACCTGTGCTGAGGGTCTCTAAAATCAGAGTATTTTTGGAGCCAGAGTCACCTGGAGGCATACAGCAGCCACTGAGCTAAGACCTGAGGGATTGAAGGTGTCACCTTGGAGCTCTTCAGTCAGAGTGTTGATGAGAGGCAGCAATTTGACTCCATTCTGCTGTGTTGATGTTACGTGCAGCCAGGAGATAGGGGAGAGAGTTCCTTTCTTGGTGGCTTTCCTGGAGGGGCAAGAAGGCAGCTTGGTTGTTCATGGAATGGTGAGGCTTGGAAGGAACCTGCCCAAGCAGGGTCACCTAGGGCAGGTCACACAGGAGCGTGGCCCAGGTGGATTTGGAATGTCTCCAGAGATGGGGTGGGATGGAATGGAATGGAATGGAATGGAATGGGATGGAATGGGATGGAATAGACCAGGTTGGAAAAGACCTCAGAGATCATCCAGTCCAACCTCTCACCCAACACCATCTAATCAACTAAACCATGGCACCAAGCACCCCATCCAGGCTCTTCCTGAACACCTCCAGGGATGGTGACTCCACCACCTCCCTGGGCAGCACATCCCAATGGCCAATCTCTCTTGCTGGGAAGAACTTCCTCCTAACATCCAGCCTGAACACAGCTTGAGACTGTGTCCTCTTGTTCTGGTGCTGGCTGCCCAGGAGGAGACTCCACAGCCTCTCTGGGCAGCCTGCCCTAGGGCTCCAACATGTTTTCCTGGGTGTTGAGGTGGAACTTCTGGGTTCCAGTTTGTATCCATTGCCCCATGTCCTGTCACAGGTCACCCCAGAAAAGAGCCTGGCCCTTTCTTCTTGCCCCCCACCCTTCAGATATTTGTAAGCACTGATCAGATCCCCTCTCAGGCTGCTCTTCTTCAGGCTGAACAGCCCCAGGTCTCAGCCTTTCCTTATCAGATCCTTCATCATCCTCATAGCCTCTGTTGGGCTCTCTCCAGTGATCCAAGTGGCTTGTTTCTGGGGTTCCATGTGGGACCTGGGGAGGACAGCCCCCCCCCCCCCCCCCCCCCCATGCAGAAGCAGACACCATCCAAATGAGGAAGTGACTGTACCCAAAAAAAGATGTTTAAACTGCTGTTGGAAGGCTGAGCTTCCTCTTTCTCGTGCTACTTCTGATTTTACAAGTGGAGTTCAAACTAAAACCTGGCTTGGAGATGGTCTGCAGGAGGCCTTTGGGTGTGTGGAGCTCATGCTGTCCCTGCAGGGTCGCTGGGGGCAGCTAAGCCCAACCCAAACCGCAAGTAGGGCTTGGAAACTGTGACTGCAAAGTGAAACAGAAACTGTCGGTGTGATGCATCCCGCAGGGGAACTGCTCCTGCACGGCCCTGGGGTCAAACTGGGGTGTGGACAACGAGGCAGACAAGATCCACCCACAGAAACCTCAGCATCCTCTTACCCAAGTCAGTCTCTTGCTGTTGGCAGTTCTTCTTTCAAAGGTGCTTTAGCCTGGAGAAGAGGAGGCTCAGGGGAGACCTCTTTGCTCTCCACAACTACCTGAAGGGAGGTTGCAGCCAGGTGGGGGTTGGTCTCTTCTCCCAGGCACCCAGCACCAGAACAAGAGGACACAGTCTCAAGCTGTGCCAGGGGAGGTTCAGGCTGGATGTTAGGAAGAAATTCTTCCCAGCAAGAGAGATTGGCCATTGGAATGTGCTGCCCAGGGAGGTGGTGGAGTCCCCATCCCTGGAGGTGTTCAGGAAGAGCCTGGATGAGGCACTTGGTGCCATGGTTTAGTTGATCAGATGGTGCTGGGTGAGAGGTTGGACTGGATGATCTCTGAGGTCTTTTCCAACCTGGTTAACTTCTATTCTATTCTAGTCCTATTCCAATTCTAGTCCTATTCCAATTCTAGTCCTATTCTATTCCCATTCCTATTCCATTCCCATTCCTTTGCTATTCCTATTCCATTCCTATTCTATTCCATTCCTATTCTATTCCATTCCTTTTCTATTCCTATTCCATTCCTATTCTCATTCTATTCCATTCCTATTCCCATTCCATTCCTGTTCCCATTCCTATGCCATTTCTATTCCATTCCTGTTTCTATTCCATTCCTATTCCTATTCTATTCCACTCTATTCTTTTAGTTTAAGCCATTACCCCTTGTCCTGTCCCAGCAAGCCCTGCTCAGAAGTCTGTCCCCCTTAGTCTTACCAGCTCCCACCTCTAAGCTGAAGCTTCCTGCTGTAGATTTCCCCTGCCTGTGTTCTGCAGGCAGTTCCAGGGAGGTGTCTTGTCTTGCGTGCCAGGGACAAACAGTATCCAAAGTCACCATAAAAAATGCATGGATTCATTTGGCCTTTTCTTCCCAGCATAAATAATTGAGCATTTCTTTGTGGGGATGCAGCTTGACGTGCTCCCTGGCCTGCCTTTGTGGAAGGGTTGAAGATACTCAGTTGTGTGATTCCCCAGGGGGCTTGCAGATTAAGTCTGAGCTTGAAGACAAGCAATATATATTTTATCTATCTATCTATCTATCTATCTATCTATCTATCTATCTATCTATCTATCTCCTGTTAGCTGGAATTTCCTCTCATTTCTGTGGTTCTGTGCTAAAGGGTACTGGCTGTAGTGCTGAGCCCAGAGAGTGGTGGTGAATGGTGCCACAGCCAGCTGGCGGCCAGGCACCAGTGGCATCCCCCAGGGATCAGTGCTGGGCCCCATCCTCTTCAATATCTTCATTGGTGATCTGGATGAGGGCATTGAGTCAGTCATCAGCAAATTTGCAGATGACACAAAGTTGGGAGCAGGTATTGGTCAGTTAGAGGGCAGAAGGGCTCTGCAGAGGGACCTGGACAGGCTGGACAGATAGGCAGAGTCCAACAAGATGGCATTGAACACATCCAAGTGCCAGGTGCTGCACTTTGGCCACAACAACCCCATGCAGTGCTACAGGCTGGGGGCAGAGTGCCTGAGAGCAGCCAGGCAGAAAGGGACCTGGGAGTAGTGGTTGAGAGTAGGCTGAACATGAGCCTGCAGTGTGCCCAGGTGGCGAAGAAGGCCAATGGCATCCTGGCCTGCATCAGGAACAGTGTGGCCAGCAGGAGCAGGGAGGTCATTCTGCCCTGTGCTCAGCGCTGGTCAGGCCACACCTTGAGTCCTGTGTCCAGTTCTGGGCCCCTCAGATTAGGAAAGATGTTGAGGTGCTGAAAGGTGTCCAGAGAAGGGCAACAAAGCTGGGGAGGGGTCTGGAGCACAGCCCTGTGAGGAGATTCTGGAGAGGAACAGAGCGGTGACCTTAAGGGTGGTTGCTTCTCTCTGGCCTCTTTCCACTGGCAGCGTTCTGCCCAGCCGGTGCCTCTGGAATATTCTGCACCCAAATCTCTGGCAGGCAGGTTCAGAAATATGCAACACCAGTTTCTTAATGTTTCTAGATGCTTCTGTCAATAATTTCTTTGATTAAAAGGGGAAAGAGTCTGAGGAGTGGAACCATCTGTTCCTGAACCTCCAGTTCTCAGCAGCTTTCCTCTTAGAGCACACAGAATGAACCAGAGAAAAGCTTTAAAATTCATGTAGGAGACTCCTCTGCGCTGTCACTGTTGCTTCTTGTGGCTTTGCTCCTCTTTACCTAAGTGCTCTGTGTATTTACTCACTGCATACTACTGGCTTTGTGTTCTGCTTTTAACCACAGGACAGCAGGCCTCCCAGATGGGCCACGGAACAGTTTGATTCTTCCCCCAGCAGGAGGGCGACTGCAGGCAGCAGGGAATGGAACAGGCTGCCCAGGGAGGTGTGGTGGAGTCCCCATCCCTGGAAGTGTTCAAAAAGCACGTGGACATGGCACTCTGGGACATGGCTTGGTGGCCATGGTGGTCTTAGGTTGATGTTTGGACTCAGTGATCTTAGAGGGCTTTTCCAACCCAGTCAGTTCTGGGGTGTAGAGTGGAAGAGAAGCAGAAGAGAATGGAAGAGAAGGAGAAGAGAAGAGGAGAAGCAGAAGAAAAGAGGAGAAGAAGAAGGAGAATAGAAGCAGAAGAGAAGAGAATCAGAATAGAAGCAGAAGAGAGTAGAAGCAGAAGAGAAGAGGAGAAGAAGAAGGAGAATAGAAGCAGAAGAGGAGAAGAGGAGCAGGAGAGAAGAGGAGCAGGAGAGAAGAGGAGCAGAATAGAAGCAGAAGAGAGGAGAAGCAGAAGAGAAGAGGAGAAGAAGGAGAATAGAAGCAGAAGAGAATCAGAATAGAAGCAGAAGAGAAGCAGAAGAGGAGCAGAAGAGGAGCAGGAGAGAAGAGAAGCAGGAGAGAAGCAGAAGAGAAGAGAATCAGAATAGAAGCAGAAGAGAGGAGAAGCAGAAGAGAAGAGGAGAAGAAGGAGAATAGAAGCAGAAAAGAATCAGAATAGAAGCAGAAGAGAAGAGAAGCAGAAGAGGAGCAGGAGAGAAGAGGAGCAGGAGAGAAGAGGAGCAGGAGAGAAGAGGAGCAGGAGAGAAGAGGAGCAGGAGAGAAGAGGAGAGAAGCAGAAGAGAAGCAGAGGAGAAGAGAAGCAGAAGAGAAGAGAAGCAAAAGAGAAGAGAAGAGAAGTGAAGCAGAAGAGAAGCAGAAGAGAATAGAATTAACTAGGTTGGAAGAGACCTTTGAGATCATCAAGTCCAACGTATCACCCAACACCATCTGATCCACTAAACCATGGCACCAAGCACCCCATCCAGTCCCTTCCTAAACACCTCCAGGGATGGTGACTCCACCACCATGCAGGGTTCTAGGATCTGAGGCTTGAGAATCCACTTCTGTTGTGAAGTCATTCCTTGGCTTCATAAAGTGATCAAATCTCCTTGCTCTCTCCCAAGAAAAAAGCACACCCAGATCTAGGCCCTTCCTAAGAAGTGGGAATCTCCTTCTCTAGAAGCTTTCAGGACTCATCTGGATGCATTCCTATGTGGCCTGCCCTAGGTGACCCTGCTTTGGCAGGGGGTTTGGACTCAGGGATCTCCAGAGCTTGCTTCCAACCCCTCTCATTCTATGGTTCTGTGAAATACACCTCCCTGGGTGCTTGGTGTGCTCAATAACTCCTAACAGTGCACCTGATCCAGTGCAGGATGTCCCTGCTGAACGCAGGGGGGTTGGGCTAGATGACCTCAGGAGGTCCTTTCCAACTCAAACCCTTCTGTGATCCTCTGGTTTGTAGCTCAGAGTGTGAGCAGTGGGATTTTCCCTCGTGGTGGGGCATTGATTTCCTGAGGAGGGAAAGAGCAACTCTCATGTCCTTCATGGGGACTAAATATTGGTGGGAGCTGAAGGAAGAAGCCCTACAGGAAATAACAAACTACCCTCCTGTCCTTTGTAAGCTGCTAAGAGTTGTGAGCTTGCTGATAGCTTGCTAGGAGCTGTTAATACCACTTGCAAGAGTGGTGGGAGTTTCTTCTGTGTACAAGTGAGAACAGAACAGATCCTCAAGTGCTTTGGGCTTCTTGATGAGCTTTAGTGAAAGAATTTAATCAACTTCTTTGATTGAAATGACATCACAGGGTGCCTAGGGGTTGGAAGGGACCTCTGGAGATCAGCAAGTGCAACCTCCCTGCTAATGCAGGGTCACACAGGAACACAGCCAGGTGGGTTTGGAATGTCTCCAGAGATGGAGACTCCACCACCTCTCTGGGCAGCCTGCTCCAGGGCTCCAGCACCCTTGAAATCAAGAAGTTCCTCCTTGGGTTTAGATGGAGCTTCTGATGTTCCAGTCTGTGCCTGTTGTTCTGTTCTGTTCTATTCTGTTCTGGTCTGGTCTATTCTGGTCTATTCTCTTCTGGTCTATTCTGGTCTGGTCTATTCTCTTCTGGTCTATTCTGTTCCATTCTATTCTATTCTAATCTGTTCTATTCTATTCTGGTCTGTTCTGTTCTGATCTCTTCTGGTCTGTTCTGTTCTGGTCTATTCTGGTCTGGTCTGGTCTATTCTATTCTATTTGTCTAGTCTAGTCTAGTCTATTCTAGTCTATTTTATTCTAGTCTAGTCTAGCCTGATCTGTTCTGTTCTGGTCTATTCTGGTCTGGTCTGTTCTATTCTATTCTATTTGTCTAGTCTAGTCTATTCTAGTCTATTTTATTCTAGTCTAGTCTAGTCTGATCTGTTCTCTTCTGGTCTATTCTGGTCTGGTCTGGTCTATTCTATTCTATTTGTCTAGTCTAGTCTAGTCTATTTTATTCTAGTCTAGTCTGATCTGTTCTCTTCTGGTCTATTCTGGTCTATTCTGTTCTGTTCTTGTCTATTCTGGTCTGTTCTATTCTGTTCCATTCTATTCTATTCTATTCTGGTCTGGTTTGGTCTGGTCTGGCCTGGTCTGTTCTGGTCTGATCTATTCTGTCCTGTTCTGTTCTCTTCTGGTCTATTCTGGTCTGGTCTGGTCTATTCTCTTCTGGTCTGTTCCAGTCTGTTCTGTTGTGGTCTATTCTGTTCTCTTCTGGTCTATGCTGTTCTGGTCTGTTCTCATCTGGTCTATTCTGTTCTGTTCTGGTCTATTCTATACTATTTTGTTCGCCCTTGTGCTGTCCCTGGGCACCACTGAAAAAAGCCTGGTGCCATCCTCCTGAACACTTCCAGTGTGGCTTTAGCTGTCTTTTTAAAAAGTGAGAATATTTTTCCATATCTTTGTACAGTGATCTTGAATCTTTCCAAGGGGCTTTTCATTCTGAAAACCTCTGTTGAATACTTGACTTGAGTTGGCTGGAGCTCTGCATGTGAAGGGAGACCAGAATATGGAAGAGATACTAAATCATAGCATGGGTTGGGTTGGAAAGGGACCTTGAAGGTCATCTAATGCCAACCCCCCTGCCGTAGGCAGAGACATCACCCACTAGCCCAGGTTGCTCAAGGCATCATCTAACTTGGCCTTGAACACCTCCAGGGAGGGGGCATCCACCACCTCCCTGGGCAACCTGTTCCAGTGTCTCCCCACCTTCACTTGAAAGAAGTCCCTCCCCAGCTCTCCTGTAGCCCCCTTCAGGTAGTGTAAGGCTGCTCTAAGGTCTTCCTGGATCCTTCTCTTCTCCAGGCTGAGCAGCCCCAGCTCCCTCAGCCTGTCCCCACAGCAGAGGTTCTCCAGCCCTCTGATCATCTTCATAGAATCAGTAAGGTTGGAAAAGCCCTCAGAGATCATCAAGTCCAACCTGTCACCCAGCACCTGATGACTACTAGACCATGGCACCAAGTGCCACATCCAATCCCTTTTTGAACACCTCCTCTGGACCCGTTCCAACAACTCCCATGTCCCCCTTGTGTTGGGGCCACCAGATTTGGAGGCAGTGCTCCAAGTGGGGTCTCAGCAGAGCAGAGCAGAGGGGCAGCCTCACCTCCCTTGTCCCGCTGCTCACACTGCTTTTGCTGCAGCCCAGCATACCTCAGGTTCAGGTAGAAGCTTTCCCCTTCCTTTCTTTTTCATGGCTTCCAGAAAGAAGAAGGTGTGTTGCATGCTCCTCCTTCAGAGGCCTGTTTCATGAGGATCTTGAGGTGGCTGTGGTAGGTTTGGGGTGGTTTTGAGGCCCAGCTCCCCTGGCAGTCATGCTGGGTGAAGCTCAGACCTCATTTTCTTCTGAATGATTTCCAGCAGCCTGTTAAAAATAGAGCAGATCCCTTCTTTTCCTTTAGAAATCCTTTGATCCTGTGAGCTGGTGTCCCACCACTTGACACCTTGACAGCTGCTGGTCCTACCCTTTGAAGCCTGCTGTCAGAGGACCCGAAGGGGTGTTTGGCATGATGAGAGCACCGTGCTCCAAACAGCTCTTCCGGGTGTGAAGATGAACAGTAAGTGGCTGCCCTCAGTAAGTCACTGCAGCAGCTGCTGAAGGTCCTCTGCCTTGAGGTTTGACACAGAATAACAGAATGATTTGGGTTGGAAGGGACCTCAGAGGTCATCTGCTCCAACCTCCCTGCTGTGGGCAGGGACCTACCTCCCTCTAGACCAGCTTGCTGCAGGCCTCATCCAACCTGGCCTTGAGCACCTCCAGAGAGGGAACATCCATGACCACTCTGGGCAACCTGTTCAGAGTCTCCCACCCTTGTGCTGAAGAATTTCCTAAGATCCAGTATAAACCTACTCTTCCCTCAGCTTAAAACCATTCTGGCTGGAAAGCAGCCCTGAGGAGAGAGACTTGGGGGTGCTGGGGGAGGAGAAGCTCACCAGGAGCTCTCAGTGTGCACTTGCAGCCCAGAAAGCCAATCAGAGCCTGGGCTGCAGCAGGAGAAGTGTGGCCAGCAGGGCAAGGGAGGTGATTCTCCCCCTCTGCTCAGCTCTGCTGAGACCCCACCTGGAGTACTGCCTCCACTTCTGGAGCCCCTATTGCAAGAGGGATCTGGAGATGCTGGAAGGTGTCCAGAGAAGGGCCACAAGGATGATCAGAGGGCTGGAGCTGCTCTGCTGTGAGGCCAGACTGAAGGAGTTGGGGCTGTTCAGTCTGGAGAAGAGAAGGCTCCCAGGTGACCTCATTGTGGCCTTCCAGTCTCTGAAGGGGGCTACAGGAAGGCTGGGGAGGGACTGCTCAGGATCTCAGGGAGTGACAGGACTAGGGGGAATGGAATGAAGCTGGAGGTGGGGAGCTTCAGGCTGGAGGTGAGGAGGAAGTTCTTCCCCATGAGAGTGGTGAAGGCCTGGAATGGGTTGTCCAGGGAGGTGGTTGAGGCCCCATCCCTGGAGGTGTTTAAGGGCAGGCTGGCTGAGGCTGTGGCCAGGCTGATCTAGTGTGGGGTGTCCCTGCCCATGGCAGGGGGGTTGGAACTAGCTGATCCTTGTGGTCCCTTCCAACCCTGACTGATACTATCATACTATGATTCCTCCTTGTCCTGTCTCTATGAAAAGTCCCCTTGCAGCCTTCCTGTAGGAACCTTTAATGTATTGGAAGGCAGCTCTAAGGTCCTGCCAGAGCCTTCTCTTCTCCAGGCTGAACAACCCCAGCTCCCTCAGCCTGTCCTCACAGCAGAGGTGCTCCAGCCCTTTGATCAGCTTTGTGGCCCCCCCCCTGGACTCACTCCAACAGTCCCATGTCCCTCTTAGGATGGGGACACCAGAACTAGATGCAGTGTTGGAGCTGGGGTCTCACAAGAGCAAAGGGAGAGAATCACTTGTCTTGACCTGTTGGAATCTGGGAACTCTTCTCATGTCCTGTCTGGAATGTGTGTGCTGGAGCAGCAGTGCCCCTCTCCTGGTCCTGTGGCTGCAGGAGTTCAAGGCATGCATGTGAGAAGGTGACTGACCCAGTTTAACAAGTGTCAGTGACCTCACTGGGCAGTGGGTGCTTGCAGCCCAGAAACCAACCATGTCCTGGGCTGCAGCAAAGGAGGTGTGCCCAGATGAGTCTGCCCCTCTGCTCTGCTCTGCTGAGACCTCACTTGGACTACTGCATCCAAATCTGATAGCCTCAACAGAAAAAGGCCATGGACCTGATGGAGAGGGTCCAGAGGAGGCCATGAACATGATCAGGGGGCTGGGGAACCTGCCATACAGGGACAGGCTGAGAGTTCAGCCTGGAGAAGAGAAGGCTCCTGGGAGACCTTAGAGCAGCCTTCCAGTACCTGAGGGGGACTACAGGAGAGTTGAGGAGGGACTCTTCACAAGGGCTTGTGGTGGTAGGATGAGGGACAATGGATTAAAGCTGGAAGAGGGAAGATTTAGACTGGAGATTAGGAAGGAATCCTTGCCAGTGAGGGTGGGGAGACACTGGAACAGGTTGCCCAGGGAGGCTGTGGATGCCCTTTCCCTGGAGGTGTTCAAAGCCAGGCTGGATGAGACCTTGGGAAACCTGGTCTAATGGAAGGTGTCCCTGCCTGTGGCAGGGGGATTGGAGCTAGATGATCTTGAGGGTCCCTTCCAGCCCAAACCCTTCTATGAAACCACAAACAGGAGTGGAAAATCTGCCTGGCAAGAAAGGATTTTCTTTGAAGGCTCTTGAAAGCTTTTAGCCCAAGTTGATTTCCTCCTAATGATTTATAGGAGTCATTAAATCAGCTGCCTGTCAACTTCCAGCCTCAGTTGGCCTTCTGGTGGAAGGAAATTGCTCTGCTCTCCTCCCCACTGCACGCCAGTCCTGACCTGTGAAGTGCAACTTGGTTGCCTGCCCCTGAGCTATCTGCACAGAGATGAAGGTTTGCATTTGTTAGGGTTGTATTGGTTGGAGTGAAAAGGGAAGGCCCAGCAGGGCTCTGGGAGGAGAAAGAGGTGTAAGGCCAAGCTGCTGCAAAGTGGAAGGAGAAGGAGTGAAATCTGTGATGCCTTCTGGGCTGTGGGGATTTTGTGTGGCTTGGTCCCTGGCAGTCCCACGCAGAGGAATTTTTTTCCCCCTGCTAGTAGCAAGGCTCTTTGTTCCCCAGCAAGGAAATTGGTGGTTTGCTCAATTTGGGAGTTTTTAAGGTGGTCTTAATTATCCTGTGCTATGGCAACAGAGAGTGTGTGTGTGTGTGTGTGTGCCTCAGAGAAGGGGATCTGGGACTCGGCTGGCGTTCTGCTGGGTGGAATTGCAGTCTCTGTGTGGCTTAAGAGGCCTCTAACTGAACATTTTGTGTGGGAGTGGTTGGACTTGAGGATCTCAAAGGTCTCTTCCACCCTCAACAGCACGAGGGGGTTGGATTCCATGAAAGGGACCTGGGGGTGATGGTTGATGGTAGGCTGAATATGAGGCAGCAGTGTGCCCAGGTGGCCAAGAAGGCCAATGGCATCCTGGCCTGGATCAGGAACAGTGTGGCCAGCAGGAGCAGGGAGGTCATTCTGCCCTGTGCTCAGCACTGCTCAGGCCACACCTTGAGTCCTGTGTCCAGTTCTGGGCTCCTCAGTTTAGGAAAGATGTTGAGTTGCTGGAAGGTGTCCAGAGAAGGGCAAGAAAGCTGGGGAGGGGTCTGGAGCACAGCCCTGTGAGGAGAGGCTGAGGGAGCTGGGGTTGCTTAGCCTGGAGAAGAGGAGGCTCAGGGGAGACCTTATTGATGTCTCAAACTCCCTGAAGGGAGGTTGTAGCCAGGTGGGGGTTGGTCTTTTCTGCCAGGCACCCAGCACCAGAACAAGAGGACACAGTCTCAAGCTGTGCCAGTGGAGGTTCAGGCTGGATGTTGGGAAGAAGTTCTTCCCAGCAAGAGAGATTGGCCATTGAGAATGTGCTGCCCAGGGAGGTGGTGGAGTCCCCATCCCTGGAGGTGTTTAGGAAGAGCCTGGATGAGGCACTTGGTGCCATGGTTGAGTTGATTAGATGGTGTTGGGTGAGAGGTTGGACTTGATTGTCTCAAAGGTCTTTTCCAGCCTTATTGATTCTATTCTATTCTATTCTATTCTATTCTATTCTATTCTATTCTATTCTATTCTATTCTATTCTATTCTATTCTATTCTATTCTATTCTATTCTATTCTAACTGAAGAGGGGATGTTCTCCCTGCTTCTGGAGGTGGTTTGTGCAGGGCTGCTTCTGTTGTCTGAGAGCACAGCCAGCTCCAGTGTGGGCAGCTCCTCCTTAGCCAGGCACTGAGTGGAAGGCAGCTGGGTCTTACTCTGCTTTGGCTTTCTTGAGGTGGTGTCAGGGGTCCAAAGCGAGCCCTGGGACCTCACAGGGTGGTGCTGGGAAGGTCCAGCAATGAGAGCTGAGTCTTTTCTCTGAAGATCTGGTATGGTTTCTTTTCATTCTGTCTGTCCTGGAAGAACCTTTTCCCTGCTGCTTGTGGCTGTCACACAGTCAATCTGCACAGGTTCATTGAGGGGTCTCAGTGAGGGTCTTCCCTGAGGGGATTCATTAAGGGCTGACAAAGCTGCTTCTGGGGGTCACACAGTCAGTCTGCACAGGTTCATTGAGGGGTCTCAGTGAGGGTCTTCCCTGAGGAGTTTCATTGAGGGCTGACAAAGCTGCTTCTGGGGGTCACACAGTCAGTCTGCACAGGTTCATTGAGGGGTGAAAAAGCCACTCATGGGTGTCACACATCTGATCTGCCCCCTTTCACTGCAGGGTGATGAGGCCTTGCCCACAGGTGAGGGCCAGTTTGTGTGCTTCCAACAGCCCCCAGCTGGGTTTCCACGTGAGCAAGACAGCAGTTTCACCACGGTGGTGATGGAATGTTGCTGTCCCTTCGTGTTGTCCCCTCCACAGCTCTGCACAGGAGGCTTCTCAGTGATGCTAGCACCACTGAGCAGCTCTCCCTCAGGTGACACTCACACCATGCACAGATGTCCCTCTGGTTCTGCTCCTCTGCTTTCTCTGTGCTGTTGTTTGAGTTCAGCCAAAGCAGAGAAAAAATCAGGGGAGGTCTTGGAGGGACCTTGAAGTGCCCTGAATGAGGACAAATCCTCGTTGCAGGGTTTGTAGAGCAGGGCACTGCTGAGCCAGCCTGGTCTGGGGAAGCTCTTAGGGTCACAGAGTTGTTTCAGTTGGAAGAGACCTCCAAGATCCCCGAGTCCAACCTTCAACCTCAGACCTCCTCATACTGAAGCTCTGTCCTTGCCAGAGCTGCAGCCACTGGGAAATGATCCTGCAGGACTCTGCTGCAGATGCCACTGCTAATTTGTTTGTCACAACTCCCTGTTTACACACAGCATGTTTGGTTAGGGCTTGGAACCAGCTCGGTATTTTGTCCTCTTGTTTTAATTTGCTGTTTTGCCTACTGGAAGGAGGCTCCAGCAGCATTTTGGAGCAGGTTCAGGCCTGCTGGAAGGAGATGCAGCTTCCTTTCAATCAGGGGCAATGTGGAGACTTAGAGCAGGGCTCAAGGTGCCTCTTTTTGGCTCTGCTGTCTCACCTAGGCCCTTCTGTTTGTTTTAATAAGCTGCTTCTTTACTCCTCTTTAAGAATCAGAGGCTGATAGAATCCCAGTGAGATAAGGCTCTCCAAGGTTGGTTTTACTGTGGAGTTCCTCCTGAATTCAGTTTTTTTTATGGAGGACTCCATGCTGTGGGTTCATTGACATCCTCCTGAGGATCAAGGTAGGGCATTCTGGATGCAGAGGTGACCTTCAGACAGCAGGAGCAGGCAGGCAGCCAGCACTTGCCCCCTCTGCTTGCTTGGCAGCGGGGCTCGAGCTGCCATCCTTGGGGGTGATCATTCAGGGAGCTAACATTCTGTGAGTCTCTGGTGGGCCAGGGCTGGCCTGGCCAAGGCTGGGGAGCACTGGCAGAGCCATCCTGGTGAGGGGGCAGTGCTCCTGCTTTGCTAACACCAGCAGCAAGGCAGGAAAATGACAGCAGCTTTTCATCCTCCCAAGTGCAAAGGGCAGCATTTCTTCATTAAAACTCTCTGCAGCTCCCTGAAAAGAGGTTGGAGTGAGGTGGGAGTTGTTCCCTTCTCCCTGCTAATCAATGATAGGAGGAGAGGAAATAGCTGAAGGGATGCCAGGGGAGGGTTAGGTTAGAGATGAGGAAGAATTTCTTTGCTGCAGGAGTGGTCAGGCACTGGAAGAGGCTGCCCAGGGAGGTGGTGGAGTCACCATGCCTGGAGGGGTTCAAGAAACCCGTGGACAGGGCACCTGGGGCCACGGTTTGATGGCCATGGTGGTGCTGGGTTGCTGGTTGGACTGGATGATCTTGGAGGGCTTTTCCAACCCAAGCAATGCTGATTCTCTGAATGGGAATGGCCCAGGCACTCCAGTGGCTGCAGGCTTTGTCAGCCAACTTGCTTGGTGCTGGCCTGCAAAGAAACAGAGTCGTTAAGGTTGGAAAAGACCTCTAAGATCATCAAGTCCAACCTATCACCCAGCACCTCATGACTAACTAAACCATGGCACCAAGTGCCACATCCAATCTCCTCTTGAACACCTCCAGGGATGGGGACTCCACCACCTCCCCAGGCAGCACATTCCAATGGCCAATCTGTCTTGCTGGGAAGAACTTTCTCCTCACCTCCAGCTTAAACTGCCCCTGGCACAGCTTGAGACTGTGTCCTCTTGTTCTGGTGCTGGGTGCCTGGGAGAAGAGACCAACCCCCACCTGGCTATAACCTCCCTGCAGGGAGTTGGAGAGAGCAAGAAGGTCTCCCCTGAGCCTCCTCTTCTGCAGGCTAAGCAACCCCAGCTCCCTCAGCCTCTCCTCACACGGCTGTGCTCCAGACCTCTCCCCAGCCTCATTGCCCTTCTCTGGACACCTTCAAGTGTCTCAATATCCTTCTGCAATAGAGGACCCCAGAACTGGACAGAGGACTTTGAGGTTCCTTCCAACCTTAGTGATACTGTGATGCTGTGACTCAAGGTGTGGCCTGAGCAGTGCTGAGCACAGGGCAGAATGACCTCCCTGCTCCTGCTGGCCACACTCTTCCTGCTGCAGGCCAGGATGCCATTGGCCTTCTTGGCCTCCTGGGCACACTGCAGACTCATGTTCAGCCAGCTGTCCATCAGCACCCCCAGTTCCCTCTCTGCCTGGCTGCTCTCACCCACCCTGTCCCCAGCCTGCAGCACTGCCTGGGGTTTCTGTGGCCAAAGCCCAGCGCCTGGCACTTGGACTTGCAGTCGTTAGTGCAGTCAGTGGCATTTGGCAGACTTAGGGACAGGATTGTCCATGAAAAGATGCTGAGAAGAGGAGTGATAGTCTGGGTCTTGGGGAGAGCAGAGCCTTGGAGCTGGGTGACGGCTCTCCCTCCCACACCTCCCTCACCTCTGCATTGGCAGCAAACAAATCAAGCCCCAAAAAAACCCCAAAGCTTTTAGACACCGCTTTTCCTTTCCCCTTTAACAAGCAGTGATCTGCTGGTGGCAGGAATTCTCTTGTATGGCAGAAGAAAGCTTGAAAGCAGAGGCTGTCAGCCTCCTTTATTCCCTCACTAATTGCTGGTTCCTTTTAGCTGTTACTTAACGCTATCATTTCTTTAATTCCTGCTTTCTGTTCCGGGGCCTCTTTTGCCGTCTGGAGCTGAGCTGTTCCCATTGTGCTTTACGTCAGCCCTCCCTGAGCTCCTTCAAACTCCTGTCACTTAGTCAGTGCTGTGCCTGTCACTCTGCTTTGCTGTTTTCTGAGAGCTCCAGTTCCTGGCTAATAATTCTGCGGCGGGGAAAAGAGATCTCCGCCTTGCGGAGCTTGCCGAGGTGACAGGAGCGGGGAAGGGAGGCTCTGCACAGCCTCAGGGGGTGGCAGGCTGCAAGGGACCCTGAGCATCATCTGCTCCAACCTCTCTAGGTAATAGAAACATAGAATCAATGAGGTTGGGAAAGACTTCAGAGATCATCAAGTCCAACCTGTCACCCAACACCTCATCACTACTAAACCATGGCACCAAGTGCCACATCCAATCCCCTCTTGAACACCTCCAGGGATGGGGACTCCACCACCTCCCTGGGCAGCACATTCCAATGGCTAACAACTCTCTCTGGGAAGGACTTTCTCCTCCCCTCCAGCCTAAGCTTCCCCTGGTGCAGCTTGAAACTGTGTCCTCTTGTTCTGGTGCTGCTTGCCTGGGAGAAGAGACCAACCCCCACCTGGCTACAACCTCCCTGCAGGGAGCTGTAGAGAGCAAGAAGGTCTCCCCTGAGCCTCCTCTTCTCCAGGCTAAGCAACCCCAGCTCCCTCAGCCTCTCCTCACAGGGCTGTGCTCCAAACCCCTCCCCAGCTTTGTTGCCCTTCTCTGGACACCTTCCAGCATCTCAACATCTTTCCTAAACTGAGGGGCCCAGAACTGGACACAGGACTCAAGGTGTGGCCTAACCAGAATGGCTGGGGTTGGAAGGGAGCTCTGGAGATCATCCAGTCCAATCCCCCCTGCCAAAGCAGGATCCCCTAGCACAGGTCACACAGGAATGCATCCAGATGGGTCTCAAAAGTCTCCAGAGAAGGAGACTCCACAACCTCTCTGGGCAGCCTGCTCCAAGGCTCCAGCACCCTCACACCATAGAAGTTTCTCCTCATATTGAGGTGGAGCTTTCTGGGTTCCAGCTTGTATCTATAATCCCTTGTCACAGGACACCACTAGAAAGAGCCTGGCCCCTTCTTGCCTCCCACCCTTCAGACATCTAGAAAATCTTGTAAGATCCCCTCTCAGGCTGCTGTTCTCCAGGCTGAACAGCACCAGGTCTCTCAGCCTCTCCTCACGGTCTCAAGCTGTGCCAGGGGAGGTTCAGGCTGGATGTTAGGAAGAAATTCTTCCCAGCAAGAGAGATTGGCCATTGGAATGTGCTGCCCAGGGAGGTGGTGGAGTCCCCATCCCTGGAGGTGTTTAGGAAGAGACTTGATAGGGTGCTTGGTTTAGTTGGTTAGGTGGTGTTGGGTGATGGGTTGGACCTGGTCTGGTCTATTCCATTCCATTCCATTCCATTCCATTCCATTCCATTCCATTCCATTCCATTCCATTCCATTCCATTCCATTCCATTCCATTCCATTCCATTCCATCCCATTCCATTCCCCTCCACTCTACTCCACTCCACTCCATTCCTGTTGAACCCCAGGAAGTTCACACAGACTCACTTCTGTAACTTTTAATGACTAGATTAATCAGCTATGGAAAGTTCTAACCTCTGTTTAATTGTCCCTAGAAGTTTGCAGCTTAAAGAAGAGATGAAAGTGTTCGAGGCCAGGCTGGATGAGGCCTTGAGCAGCCTGGTCTAGCAGAAGGTTGTCCCTGCCCATGGCAGGAGGCATGTGGAGCAAGATGATCTTTGAGCTCCCTTCCAACCCAAACTGTTCCATGAATCATAGAATCAGGCAGGGTTGGAAGGGACCACAGGGATCAGCTAATTCCTACCCCCCTGCCATGGACAGAGACACCCCACACTAGATCAGCCTGGCCAGAGCCTCATCCAGCCTGGGCTTAAACACCTCCAGGGATGGAGCCTCAACCACCTCCCTGGACAACCCATTCCAGGGCTTCACCACTCTCATGGGGAAGAACTTCCTCCTCACCTCCAGCTTCATTCCATTCCCCCTAGTCCTATCACTCCCTGAGATCCTGAGCAGTCCCTCCCCAGCCTTCTTGTAGACCCCCCTCAGATACTGGAAGGCCACAATGAGGTCACCTCAGAGCCTTCTCCTCTCCAGACTGAACAGCCCCAACTCCTTCAGTCTGGCCTCATCGGAGAGATGCTCCAGCCCTCTGCTCATCCTCCTGGCCCTGGGTGAGAATCAGGCAGCATAACCCTGCTGTTGCTGTGCCTTCTTCCTTGGTCTCCTGAACCTTTTCTCTGTGGTAATTCCATTAGAAAGTTTGGCAAACACTGAGCAGGGCTGAGCTGCTCTGTGGAAGGCTTTGTTGAAGGCTTGTGTCGGGCTGTTTTGACACTCCTCCCACGGCTGTCTTTGTGGGGTTATTTTGTGTTGTTTGTGGGTTGCTCTTGGTCAGCAGCCAGTGGCTGGGAGCAGGCCAGGGATTTGTCTTTCAGTGCATTCACTGCTGGTTGTGCCACTCTTTAAGTCTCTTAATTGCATGACTGCCATCTTCTCTGCCTCGTTGTCCAAAGGGAAGCTCAGTCAGGCCAGCACGCTGCCTGCTCAGTGCTGCTGCTCTTTCCATCCTGTGTGAAAGAAGAGTTAATGAGTTGGGTGCAGGCCCAGAAATGGCAGCTTTTGTCCTCCAGACAGGGCTGGTGCCACACTGACTGCTCCAGGAGGAGAAAGCAAGCAGAGGTGTGCCCATCAGAGGTGGGGGTTGCCCAGCTCTGGGTGGCTTGGGCAGGGGTTTGGTGGTGGTGAGGACAGCCTGTGGCTCGCTCAGGTGTCCCTGCTGTGGTGTGTGAGTCAACTTGTGCCAAGGGGAGGTTTCAGGTTGGATATTAGGATGTTAGGTTGGATATTAGGATATCAGGTTGGATATTAAGAGGAGGAAGTTCTTCCCCATGAGAGTGGTGAAGGCCTGGAATGGGTTGTCCAGGGAGGTGGTCGAGGCCCCAACCCTGGAGGTGTTTAAGCCCAGGCTGGATGAGGCTCTGGCCAGGCTGCTCTAGTGTGGGGTGTCCCTGCCCATGGCAGGGGCGTTGGAACTAGTTGATCCTTGTGGTCCCTTCCAACCCTGACTGATACTATGATACTTCTTCCCAGGAAGGGTTCTCAGGCACTGGAACAGGCTGCCCAGGGAGGTGGTGGAGTCCCCATCCCTGGAGGTGTTCAAGAGGGGATTGGATGTGGCACTTGGTGCCATGGCTTAGTCAGGAGGTCTGTGGTGACAGGTTGGGCTTGATGATCTTTGAGGTCTCTTCCAACCTTGGTGATTCTGTGAATGTGGTGCTGAGGGACATGCTTTAGTGGCAGTGGCTTAGCAGCAGTAGTGGGATTGTGAGCTCTGGCTGGGCAGCTGGACTTGATGGTCTCAGAAGTCTCTTTCCATCCTCAACAGTGCCATGGGTTTGTGGCTCTCTTGGACCTTCTCCTTCCCCAGGCTAAACAGCCCCAGGTCTCCCATCCTTTCCTCCTCAGAGAGATGCTCCAGTCCCCATTTCTTAGTTGAGTAGACATGGAGGTGGTGGTTTTAGGCTGCCCTTCAGGGGTCTGATGTCCAGAGGCTGGGTGTGGTTTCAGGAGTCCTAAAGGAGGAAAGGCATCACCTGCTGCACTGAACTGGCAGCACCTTCATTTACAGCTGGCAGATAACCCAGGCAATTAACTGTCACAAGATCCCCATGCAGCCTGGAAGGGTTGCAGGAACCAGCTCAGATGCACACATCAAGGTGGTGCTTCCATGAGCTGGAGCTTGAGAGGGTGCATTAAAATGCTTGTGATGGAAAACCACTTCTCAGCAGGCTTGCAGAGGTCAGGCCTTAAATTACTTGCAGAGGACCTCTCAAGCTCCTAATGTCATTTGTTGGGCTCTGCAGCCTATTAGAGGTAACATGAACCAGTAATTGTCAAATCTGAATGCAGCAGAGGCTGCTTTTTATTGATCAAGAGCAGATGAATCTGTGTCAGATCCCCAGGAGAGAAACAAAGTCAGATCCCTGCAGAGGAATGGGATGTTTGGGTGTGTTTGGGGATCATCTCAGCTTTGCTCTTTAACATCTTTATTGATGATCTGGATGAGGGCATTGAGTCCAGCATCAGTAAGTCTGCAGATGACACCAAGCTGGGGGCAGGAGTTGATCTGCTGGAGGGTAGAGAGGCTCTGCAGAGGGACCTGGACAGGCTGGACAGATGGGCAGAGTCCAAGGGCAGGAGATTGAACACATCCAGGTGCCAGGTTCTGCACATTGGCCACAGCAACCCCAGGCAGTGCTACAGGCTGGGGGCAGAGTGGCTGAGAGCAGCCAGGCAGAGAGGGACCTGGGGGTACTGGTTGAGAGTAGGCTGAACATGAGCCTGCAGTGTGCCCAGGCAGCCAAGAAGGCCAATGGCATCCTGGCCTGCATTAGGAACAGTGTGGCCAGCAGGAGCAGGGAGGTCATTCTGCCCTGTGCTCAGCACTGGTTAGGCCACACCTTGAGTCCTGTGTCCAGCTCTGGGCTCCTCAGTGTAGGAAAGATGTTGAGGTGCTGGAAGGTGTCCAGAGAAGGGCAAGCAAGCTGGGGAGGGGTCTGGAGCACAGCCCTGTGAGGAGAGGCTGAGGGAGCTGGGGTTGCTTAGCCTGCAGAAGAGGAGGCTCAGGGGTGACCTTCTTGCTGTCTACAACTCCCTGAAGGGAGGTTGTAGCCAGGTGGGGATTGGTCTCTTCTCCCAGGCAAGCAGCACCAGAACAAGAGGACACAGTCTCAAGCTGTGCCAGGGGAGGTTTAGACTCGAGGTGAGGAGAAAGTTTCACACAGAGAGAGTGATTGGCCATTGGAATGTGGTGCCCAGGGAGGTGGTGGAGTCCCCACCCCTGGAGGTGTTCAGGAGGAGACTTGACAGGGTGCTTGGTGCCATGGGTTAGTTGATTAGGTGGTGTTGGATGATAGGTTGCATGTGATGATCTTGAAGGTCTCTTCCAACCTGGTCTGGTCTGGTCTATCCTATCCTATCCTATCCTATCCTATCCTATCCTATCCTATCCTATCCTATCCTATCCTATCCTATCCTATCCTATCCTATCCTATCCTATCCTATCCTATCCTATCCTATCCTCAGCAGGTAGAGACTGGAATATGCTTAACACACCTCTGGGAGGTGAGAGAGGTTTATCATCCTCACTGCTGCTAAACCTTGCTGACTAGAGACAAACCCACAGATCCACCCAGCCTGTGATGTTCCCCAGGGGTGTTTGTGTCCTGCTTCACAAGGTGCTGTAGCAATCATCTCTCTCTCTCTTTTTTTTTCCCCCTCTCTTTCTTTCCAGGATTTTTGCTCTTCAAAGACTACTGCATGAATGAGATTGATGAGGCTGTCCCTCAGCTGAAGTTCTATGAAGAGGTAAGTGGCTGCTGGTGGGGGTCTTGGGGGTGGGGGGGGTAAGTGGGGCAGATGGACAAGGGTGCCTGTTCTTCTGAGCCCTCTCAGCTTCATAGTGGAAGCTCTTCACAATGAGAGTGGTGAAGTACTGCAAGTACTGAAGCCCCTTCCCCAGAGGCAAGGTCAAACTTGCTGGGGCCCCAAGCAGCCTGATCTAGTTGGGGATGCCCTTGCTGACTGCAGTGACCTCTGAGGTGACCCTTCCAACCTGGTGCATTCTGAGTGATTTTGTGGGGGGAATCCTCTGGATGGTTTGTTCCCAAGGGACAATATTCAGTGGAGTGGTGATAGCATCTCAAAGGGCCAAACCCATCATTTAAAGGCAGCTCAAGAGACTTCTCCAAACAGTGATATGTTTAATCAAGCAGCTAGTTGGGTTGAGCACTCTTGGTGTGCTGTGTGAGTGACCCAGGTGATCTGGGTTGTGTCCCTCTCTTAACTGAGCAAACACTTCAGATTTATCATTTGAAGGTTGGGTGAGGTTCAACAAGGCCAAGTGCTGCATCCTGCACTTGGGCCACAACAACCACCTGAAAGCTCCAGGCTGGGGGCAGAGTGGCTGGAAACTGCCTGGCAGAAAAGGACCTGGGGTGCTGGTTGACAGCAGCTGAAGATGAGCCAGGGGGTGCCCCAGGAGGCCATCAGCATCCTGGCTTGGATCAGGTGCTGCACAGGGGCAGGACCTTCCCCATCCCTCCTACCCTGGGAGCAGCTTTTGGGCTGAGGAACCAATCTCTCATCCCTCCATTCATTTAGTAAATATACAGATGACACCAAGCTGGGGGCAGGAGTTGATCTGCTGGAGGGTATAGAGGCTTTGCAGAGGGACCTGGACAGGCTGGACAGATGGGCAGAGTCCAAGGGCAGGAGATTGAACACATCCAAGTGCCAGGTGCTGCACATTGGCCACAGCAACCCCAGGCAGAGCTACAGGCTGGGGGCAGAGTGGCTGAGAGCAGCCAGGCAGAGAGGGACCTGGGGGTACTGGTTGAGAGTAGGCTGAACATGAGCCTGCAGTGTGCCCAGGCAGCCAAGAAGGCCAATGGCATCCTGGCCTGCATCAGGAACAGTGTGGCCAGCAGGAGCAGGGAGGTCATTCTGCCCCTGTGCTCAGCACTGGTTAGGCCACACCTTGAGTCTTGTGTCCAGTTCTGGGCTCCTCAGTGTAGGAAAGATGTTGAGGTGCTGGAAGGTGTCCAGAGAAGGGCAACAAAGCTGGGGAGGGGTCTGGAGCACAGCCCTGTGAGGAGAGGCTGAGGGAGCTGGGGTTGCTTAGCCTGGAGAAGAGGAGGCTCAGGGGAGACCTTCTTGCTGTCTACAACTGCCTGAAGGGAGGTTGTAGCCAGGTGGGGGTTGGTCTCTTCTCCCAGGCAGCCAGCACCAGAACAAGAGGACACAGTCTCAAGCTGTGCCAGGGGAAGTTTAAGCTGGAGGTGAGGAGAAAGTTCTTCCCAGCAAGAGAGATTGGCCATTGGAATGTGCTGCCCAGGGAGGTGGTGGAGTCACCATCATTGGAGGTGTTCAGGAGGAGACTTGATGGGGTGCTTGGTGCCATGGTTTAGTTGATTAGGTGGTGTTGGTTTGATTGATAGGTTGAACATGATGATCTTGAAGGCCTTTTCCAACCTGGTCTATTCTATTCTATCCTATCCTATCCTATCCTATCCTATCCTATCCTATCCTATCCTATCCTATCCTATCCTATCCTATCCTATCCTATCCTATCCTATCCTATTCCTTGTGATGTTTGTGTCACTCTCAATATAAGCTCTGCTCAATCCTCTGCTGGGGCTGGATTCAGCTCCCAACAGGCCCACATGCTGTCTGCTCCATGCTCTTCAGAGGTGCTGCCTTAGATGACCTTCTGGGTGTTACTCTGCAGCTGCTGGCTTAAAGCCTTTCTTGCTGGTGGACTAACAGCAGAGAAGAGCTTGGGCATGGGTTTGGAGATCAGTCCTTAGGGTACACCCAGTTCCTCCACTCACATGGATTTGCATCCACTCACATGGATTTGCACCCACTCAAGTGGATTTGCATCTTGATGGTTGCATCTTCTGCAGTACTCTCACAAGCTTTGTAAGAAGCAGGATGGTGAATTCACAGAATCCTAGAATGGGTTGGATTGGAAGGAACCTTAAAGCTCATCTAGTTCCAGCCCTCTGCCATGGACAGGGACACCTCCTACTACACCGGGTTGCTCAGGGGCTCATGCAAGCTGGCCTTGAACACCTCCAGGAAGGGGGCATCCACCACCTCCCTGGGCAGCCTATTCTCACCACCCTTACTGCATATTCATAGGTGTTTATAGACTCTTAGAATTGTTTGGGTTGGAAAAGCCCTCCCAGCTCACCCAGTCCAACCAGCAACCCAACCCCACCATGGCCATCAAACCATGGCCCCAAGTGCCCTGTCCACAGGTTTCTTGAGCCCCTCCAGGCATGGTGACTCCACCACCACCCTGGGCAGCTTCTGCCAGTGCCTGACCCCTCCTGCAGGAAAGAACATTTTTTCCCATCTCCAACCTAGCCCTCCCCTGGCACAATTTCAGGCCATTTCCTCTCAGTCTATCCCCTGATAGTAGGGAGAAGACTCCAACCCCCACCTCATCCCAACCTCCTTCCAGGGGGTTGTGGCGAGCAACGAAGTCTCTCCTCAGCCTCCCCTTCTCCTGCCTAAACAACCCCAGCTCCCTCAGCCCTTCCATTCCTTCAGAATGCAAGAAGGCTCTAGCAGGGTGGCTTGGGCTGGACTGATCTTCAGAGGTCCCTTCCAGGCCCCTCCATGCTGTGAGTCCAGGACATGAGGAGAACCTTCCTCCCTTCCAGCTCTCTTCTGGAGTGAAGCTATCGCTGTCGTCAGCAAATCGCAGGGGCACGTTGCAACAGATTGTTTAGCAAGATATTTTTAGCTGCCTCTTTTCTCTCTGAAACAATTTGGAGGTTGTATTTTTAGCTCATTAGGCAAGTGGTGCCTAAAAAGAATTGGGATGCTTCGTCACACACCTCCTGCAACCCCCCACCCCCACCCCCCTTCCCACCCCCATCAAAGCCGGCTGCGAGGGGTTGGTGGCGTTTCGCTTCTGTGACATCCCCGGCATTCAGAGCTCTCCTTTGTTGTTTTACATCTCTTGATTTCCTTTGCTGCATTCATGAGATGCAGAAACATCTGAGAAGATGGAAAGACCCCCCAAAAAAAATCAATCTCTGGCTGCAGAAGGGCTCCACACTCCAGGGATTTTGTGGTGCTGCAGCTCGAGTCACGATCCAGCGTTTACTGCCTGAGTGATTCATCCCCACAGTGCTTCCAGCAGAGAAAAAAGGGGAAGGGAGGGAGGGAGGGAGGGGGAAAAAAAAAAAAGGAAGAAAAGGGGAAGAAAAAATAAAAGAGCTTCTGGGTGGTTGGAAGCTGATGCATTCTGATTGCAGCTCCTGCAAAGAGACTTTTGGCAGACGCTTGGCTTAAGGTGAGCTGAAGTTTAGCAGGGAGGCAGGGAAATGCGTGGTGGCACGGCCCGTGATCCGCAGGTCAGGAGCGCTCCTGTGGGAGCTGCTGCTGGCAGGGATGTTTATAGCTGGTGACAGCCTGGGCTCTGCCTCTCCCTGCATTGTTTTGAGTGTGCTGCAGGGGTGTTCTGTTTGATGAAGATGGGAAACGTGAGGCTGAGGGGAGGCCTCGCCGCTCACCGCAGCTCCCTGAGAGGGAGGTGGCAGTGAGGTGTGAGTTGGTCTCTTCTCCCTAGTGTCAGGTGATAGAAAGAGAGGAAATGGCCTGAAGTTGTGCCAGGGGAGGGTGAGGTTGGTGATTAGGAAAAGATTTCTTTGCTGCAAGAGTGGTCAGGGCTTGGAAGAGGCTGCCCAGGGAGGTGGTGGAGTCCCCATCCCTGGAGGTGTTCAAGAAACCTGTGGCCATGGCCCTTCAGTCCATGGTTTGATGGCCATGGTGGGGTTGGGTTGCTGGTTGGACTGGGTGAGCTTGGAGGGCTTTTTCCAACCCAAACAATTCTATGATGCTATAAATATGCAGTGAGGGTGGGGAGACACTGGCCCAGGCTGCCCAGGGAGGTGGTGGATGCCCCCTTTCTGGAGGTGTTCAAGGCCAGCTTGCATGAGCCCTTGAGCAACCTGGTGTAGCAGGAGGTGTCCCTGCCCGTGACAGGAGGCTTGGAACAAGATGAGCTTTGACCCACACAGTTCAGTGATTCTATGAGAATTGCCCTGTGAGTGTCAGAGCTGTGTTCAGTGGGATCCCAGTGGAGATGTCTCAGCTCATCACCTGTGTGACGAGCAGCGTTGGGCAGCACAGCCAAAGGATGTTTCCCTGGCATGGGAGGAGAACCCTCAGCTTTTCAGGCTGAGGCACCCCAGAATATTTCCCAGATGGGGAACTTTGCCACCTGCTATTCTTTCCTCCAAACCTTTACAACATGAAGGGGCTTTGGTGACAAAGACTCTGTGAGGGCAGGTGGCAGATGCTGCCCTGTTGCCAGCGTGGCTGTGGGGGGTGTTCAGGAGACCCCTTTGGAAGGATTGAATTGGAGCAGAGCTTTGAGATCATTAACCCAGCACTAGCAAGTCTGCAGCTAAACCACAGCCCTCAACACCACATCTCCACAGCTCTGAAACCCCTCCAGGGTTGGGGACTCCACCACCTCCCTGGGCAGCCTGGGCCAGGCCTTGACAGCCCTGAAGGGGAAGCAATTGTTCCTCATGTCCAACCTAAGCCTCCCTCAGTGCAACTTGAGGCTGTTGCCTCTTGTCCTATCACTTGCTCCTTGGAAGAAGAGACCAACCCCCACCTGGCTCCAGCCTGCTTTCAGAGAGCTGAAGAGAGCAATGAGGTCTCCCCTCAGCCTCCTTTTCTCCAGACAATACAACCCCAGTTCCCTCAGCCTCTCCTCACCAGCCTTGTCCTCCAGACCCTTCCCCAGCTTGGTTGCCCTTCTCTGGACCCTCACCAGCCCTTCAGTGTCCTTCATGCAGTGAGGGGCCCAAACCTGAAGCCAGGGCTCAAGTATTCAGTAGTATTTGCTTTGGCTGTTGGAGGGAGGTGGTATAAAAGCACAGCTCTTGAAGGGCAGGAGCAAGTAAGACACCCTGATCTGCATCAGGCTCCTTCCTGCACTGCTAATTGTTCTGCAGCATTGCATTAATTAAAAAGTGCTGCTTTGGCAAAGATGTTTGGGATCATTTTAATTACAAATGGGTACCAAGGGGGAAGTAGTCACAGATGGCACATCCTGGTGGAACTGTTCCCTTCTCTTCGTCTGCAAACAAGAGGACTCCAGCTGGAAAAGCAGCCAGTGATGGTGTTCCACCTCCTGAGATGGATTGCTCTGGGCTTGTCACAGGGAGAGCTGTGCAGGACAGCTCAGCCTGTTAGAAGGGTGGAAGAAGGTTGCTGTGACAGGGGCAGAGCAGGTTTGCTCTGCACTTTGCAGGCTCCTCAGCACTCTGCTTTCTGTTAGCCCTGCTGGCAGGAGCAGCAGAGCCCAGCTCTTTGGGCCTGGAAGAACTATCAGGAACAGTGTGGCCAGGAGGAGCAGGGAAGTCATTGTGCCCTGTGCTCAGCACTGGTTAGGCCTCACCTTGAGTCCTGTGTCCAGTTCTGGGCCCTTCAGTTTAGGAAAGAGGCTGAGATGCTGGAAGGTGTCCAGAGAAGGGCAACAAAGCTGGGGAGGGGTCTGGAGCACAGCCCTGTGAGGAGAGGCTGAGGGAGCTGGGGTTGCTTAGCCTGGAGAAGAGGAGGCTCAGGGGAGACCTTCTTGCTCTCTCCAACTCCCTGAAGGGAGGTTGTAGCCAGGTGGGGGTTGGTCTCTTCTCCCAGGCAAGCAGCACCAGAACAAGAGGACGCAGTCTCAAGCTGTGCCAGGGGAGGTTCAGGCTGGAGGTGAGGAGAAAGTTCTTCCCAGCAAGAGAGATTGGCCATTGGAATGTGCTGCCCAGGGAGGTGGTGGAGTCCCCATCCCTGGAGGTGTTTAGGAAGAGCCTGGATGAGGCATTTAGTGCCATGGTTTAGTTGATTAGATGGTGTTGGGTGAGAGGTTGGACTGGATGATCTCAAAGGTCTCTTCCAACCTGGTCTGGTCTGGTCTGGTCTATTCTATTCTATTCTACTCTACTCTACTCTACTCTACTCTACTCTACTCTACTCTATATTCTATTCTATTCAAATGTGCTTTATGTTCTTGCTTGGACATCTGGATGTAAGGTGGTACAACCACCCTGGAGCTGGAGGTTCTAGCTGTGCTGGCAGCCCAGGGCTGTGTGAAATGTCAGCTCTTCTGCTGGCCCTTGGAGCTGGTCAAAGGGCTCGTGGTGGTGTGCTGAGGGGAGTCCTCAGCATTGCCTGAATTGATCTGAGGAGAGGTCAATGCTCTGGAGTGTTAGAGGAGCAAGGTCAGAGCTCCCATCTGTGAGCTGAGCAGGGGGGAAGTTCCCCAAGAACCAGAAATGTGCCCTTGTGGCCAAACAGGCCAGTGGTCTTCTGAGGTGCAGTAAGGTGAGCGTGGCCAGCAGGTC
Source organism: Melanerpes formicivorus (assembly GCF_026170545.1). Classification (NCBI taxonomy): domain Eukaryota; kingdom Metazoa; phylum Chordata; class Aves; order Piciformes; family Picidae; genus Melanerpes; species Melanerpes formicivorus. Next base: position 371,256 of record NW_027142424.1, on the reverse strand, counting down.
CAGGGAGCTTCTCCTCCTCCTCTGCGCTGCCCTGCGGAGGCCACAGCTGGAGTCCAAGATCCACTCCTGGGCCTCCCAGTTCAAGAGGGACAAGAAACTGCTGGAGAGTCCAGCAGAGGCTCCAAAGATGCTGTGGGGCCTGAAGCATGTCTGTGAGGCTGAAGGTCCTGGGGCTGTTGAGCCTGCAGAGGAGCAGCCCCAGAGGGGATCTGCTCAATGCTCAGCAAGAGCTAAAGCAGCTGTGGGGGGCAAGAGGCTGGGGCCAGGCTCCTGTTGGTGGTGCCCAGCGACAGGACGAGGGGCAGGGGGCACAAACTGGAACCCAGGAGGTTCCACCTGAACAGGAGGAGAAGCTTCTTGGGTGTGAGGGTGCTGGAGGCCTGGAGCAGGCTGCCCAGAGAGGTTGTGGAGCTGTTCTCTGGAGAGCTGCCAGATCCTCCTCTCTTGTGTTGCAGATAAAAGAATACGAGAAGCTGGACTCGGAGGAGGAGCGCCTGAGCCGCAGCAGGCAGATCTATGACACCTACATCATGAAGGAGCTGCTGTCCTGTTCTCATGTGAGTATCACCCACATGGCTGGGTGATCTCCAGAGGTCCCTTCCAACCCCTGCCCTTCTGTGGTTCTTGGCTCTGGAGTGCTCAGACATGCCCATCTGCCAGCTCCGGAGCCGTGTGGGGGGTTTTGTCCTACAGTTGCTAAAGAAGCATCACCAAACCCCTTTGTCTTCACCTCTCTCCTCCTCATCCTCCCTCCACCTCATCTCCTGCATTCCCACTCCAGAGTAACTGTCTTCCCCTGCACCGTTCTGCCTGTCTGACACCACCACAGCAGCTGTATTGCCTCCTGCTGAGGGCTGTGTGGTTTCCATCTGGTTGGAGGAGCAGCAGTGCTGGAGGTCTTCAATGAAATTTGTGCTTCCAAGTTTAAAATCTTCCTCTTTTTTCTCTCCCCTTCCCCACTCCCTTTTCTCTTTCTCCAAAGCCTTTCTCCAAACAAGCTGTAGATCATGTACAAAAGCATTTAGCCAAGAAACAAGTGCCAGCCAGCCTTTTTCAGGTGAGCTTCAGCTGTGTCTCCTTCCTGTGTCTGACAGTAAGTGACTCTCTGGATGTTGTTTTGGGAGGCAGAATAGTATCATAATATCAGTCAGGGTTGGAAGGGACCACAAGGATCATCTAGTTCCAACCCCCCTGCCATGGGCAGGGACACCCCACACTACATCAGGGTGGCCAGAGCCTCATCCAGCCTGCTCTTAACCACCTATGAATGATCCTGGTGCATAGATCCTTTGCTGGGGTAAAGCAATGCCTTTGTTAAGTCAACAATTGCAGATTGCTTCACAGAATCACTCTATCTGAAATGTTTGGTGAGCAGTTTTATCACAGCAAGCTAAGCCTTTGGTGTATGAATGGAGTGGTTGGGAAATTGAGGTCATTTTAAGCCCTTAGAGGATTGTAGAGCAAATCACTTTGCCACCAGGAAGCTGCATCCTGTCGTGGATGTGATGGAGTGGGTCCAAGAGGAGGCCATGAAGATGAAGGTTGGAGCACCTCTCCTGTTGAGGACAGGCTGAGGGAGTTGGGGGGGTGTTCAGCCTGGAGAAGAGGAGGCTCCAGGGAGACCTAATAGTGGCCAGCCAGTGCCTGGAGGGGGCTACAGGAGAGCTGGGGAGGGACTGTATACAAAGTCCCAGAGTGATAGGATGAGGGGCAATGGTTTGAAGCTGGAGAAGAGCAGATTTGGATTGGCTTTTAGGAGCAAGTTCTGCACCATGAGGGTGATGGCACACTGCAACAGGTTGCCCAGGGAGGTGGTTGAGGCCCCGTTGCTGGAGATAGTGGAATAGAATAGAGTGGAATAGAATAAACCAGGTTGGAAAAGACCTTCAAGATCATCCAGTCCAACCTCTCACCCAACACCACCTAATCAACTAAACCATGGCACCAAGCACCCTATCAAGTCTCCTCTTAAACACCTCCAGTGATAGTGACTCCACCACCTCCCTGGGCAGCACATTCCAATGGCCAATCTCTCTTGCTGGGAAGAACTTCTTCCTAACCTCCAGCAAAAAACCTCCCCTGGCACAGCTTGAGACTGTGTCCTCTTGTTCTGGTGCTGGGTGCCTGGGAGAAGAGACCAACCCCCACCTGGCTACAACCTCCCTTCAGGTAGTTGTAGAGAGCAATAAGGTAAATGCTCAGGGTCAGGCTCATTAAGGCTCTGAGCAACCTGATCTAGTGGAGGATGTCCCTGCTGACTGTAGGGGGGGGTTGGACTGGATGACCTTTGGAGGTCCCTTCCAACCCAATCCATTCTGTGACTGTTTTGCTGGACTTGTCCATAGGCAGTTGCTTCAACCCAGATTTCATACAGCCTCCCCCCCCCTGCAAAAAGGGGGAGCACTGAAGGTTTTCCAGCTCATGGACAACACTCTGTTTGACTTCAGGGCACCTCCTCAAGTTCCAAAAGCTAAAGGAAGCTTAAATCCTTCAAAGGAAACCAGTCTGATTGCTGTAGCTGTAGGGCCAGCAGGGAGCATAGGTGAGGGGGGTGGGATTGCTTCCCGTGTGCTGAAATAACCTACTGGTCTGCTTTTAACCCTTTGTAGCCATATATAGAAGAAATATGTGATAGTCTGAGAGGCAAGATATTCCAGAAGTTTATGGAAAGGTAAGAGCATGATCTGCTACCCAAAGCCTTCTGCCTTCTAGTGGGGCAGGCAGGCAGGGCCCTGAAGGCTTGCTGGAAAACGAGGTTGAAAAGGGTTCGTGGCCTTCCTTTCATGAATGCTCTGTGCCCAGGAAGCTCCTGGCTGTGAGTGGCTGTGGTGTGGATCATGATTCATGGCAGGAATGGTGAAGTTGATTAGTTTTTGTTCTTCTGTGGTCCTCAGAGCAGTTTGATCTCAAAGGTTGCAAACCCCGAAACTATGTTGTTGTGGGGTGCTTGCACGAGGAAGCAGCTCTGTGTGGGGATGGAATGGAGTGGAATGGAGTGGAGTGGAATGGAATGGAGTGGAATGGAGTGGAATGGAATGGAATAGAAATGGAATAGGAGTGGAATGGAATAGAAATGGAATAGGCATAGAAATGGAATAGGAATGGAAATGGAATAGGAATGGAAATTGAATGGAATGGAATAGAAGTGCCATATGAATGGAATGGAATGGAATGGAATGGAATGGAATGGAATGGAATGGAATGGAATGGAATAGAATAGAATAGAATAGAATAGAATAGAATAGAATAGAATAGAATAGACCAGACCAGACCAGGTTGGAAGAGACCTTTGAGATCATCAAGTCCAACCTATCACCCAACACCATCTAATAAACTAAACCATGGCACCAAGCACCCTATCAAGTCTCCTCCTAAACACCTCCAGGGATGGGGACTCCACCACCTCCCTGGGTAGCACATTCCAATGGCCAATCTCTCTTGCTGGGAAGAACTTCTTCCTAACATCCAGTCTGAACCTCCCCTGGCACAGCTTGAGACTGTGTCCCCTTGTTCTGGTGGAATGGAATGGAATGGAATGGAATGGAATGGAATGGAATGGAATGGAATGGAATGGAATGGAATGGAATGGAATGGAATGGAATGGAATGGAATGGAGTAGAGTAAAATGGAATGGAATAGGATAGATAGGATAGAGTAGAGTAAAATGGAATGGGATTGGATGGAATGGAATGGAATGGAATGGAATGGAATGGAATGGAATGGACCATGTTGGAAAAGACCTTTGAGATCATCCAGTCCAACCTATCACCCAACACCATCCAATCAACTAAACCATGGCACCAAGTGCCTCATCCAGGCTCTTCCTAAACACCTCCAGTGGTTTGGCTTTCTACCTGGACACCTTGAAATGAAGCAGAGAAGGCTGAATAAAGAGTAGAGGGCATGGCCTTAGTTCAGCAGAGCAGTCTTTCGTGGTGGTGTGCAGGGTCTGGCCCTCTCTCCCAGCCCAGCCATGGGTATCCAATGGTGTGTGTGTGTGTGGTGTCCTGCCAGGCAGACTGATGGAGCTGTGAGAATGCCTCCACACAAGCAGCATTTCTGAGCCTGCAAATAAATACTGAATTATTTATTGGGGAAATGAGAAGCTTTTGGTTTTTTTCTTGGTGGGGGTTGGGGGGGGGAGGAGAGGGGGGCAGCAGCTTGTGGTGTTATTGATGGCACTCCTATTTTGAGGTTTAAAGTGATCCTTGGAGTACACAGAGGTTGATTAACATAAATGGAGCTGCTTCTGTTTTCCCAGCATTATCTTGCCAATTATGTCATCTCACTGTTTGGTAGTTACAAACTTAGCTGCTTTTAAACATTTTAAAAAGCCATCTGAAGCAGAGCTGTGAGGCCATCCTAAGCACTTCAGACTGAGAGGGAGAAGGCTCTCTGCTGGCTTTGCCTTAACAAGGATGGAAAACCCCCAAGTGTGCAGGGCCCGGTGACTGTTTGGCCTGGTGGCAGTGAGGATCCAGCTGTTGGGGAGGAAGGCCATCACTAAATAACCACCACAGCCCACCCTAACCCCAAGCTGGGGTTGAGTTAAGCTTTCATTGAGTTTAAATCTCAGTGTCTTGGAGGTTTTCTCTAAGTGCTTTGCACAGTGGTCTCAGACAGCTTCTCCACTCCTTCCCTGCAGCGACAAGTTCACCAGATTCTGTCAATGGAAGAACGTAGAGCTAAATATCCATGTAAGTACCCCCAGGGGCCTGTGGGCTTGTCAGGAATGGAAGTGGGCAGTTGTTTTGAAGAGAGGTGGTGCTGAGGGATGTGGGTTAGCACCAGATTTGGGAGAGGTAGAAGGTGGTTGGACTGGATGATCTGAAAGGGCTCTCCCAAGCAAAGTGATTCGGCGAATTGTGCTCCTGAAGGACTTGCAGTCCCAAGGGTCTCATGCAGTCCTAAGAATCCCTTCCTGGATGTCCCTGCCTTGAGTTAATCATAGAAGCATTTGGGTTGGAAAAGCCCTCTAAGATCATCCAGTCCAACCAGCAACCCAACACCTCCATGGCCATCAAACCATGGCCCCAAGTGCCGTGGCCACAGGTTTCTTGATCACCTCCAGGGATGGGGACTCCACCACCTCCCTGGGCAGCCTTAAGGTAGTTGTAGACAGCAATAAGGTCACCCCTGAGCCTCCTCTTCTCCAGGCTAAGCAACCCCAGCTCCCTCAGCCTTTCCTCACAGGGCTGTGCTCCAGACCCCTCCCCAGCTTTGTTGCCCTTCTCTGGACACCTTCCAGCACCTCAAAATCTTTCCTAAACTGTCCAGTCCCAGAACTGGACACAGGACTCAAGGTGTGGCCTGACCAGTGCAGTGTACAGGGGCAGAATGACCTCCCTGCTCTTGCTGGCCACACTGTTCCTGATGCAGGCCAGGATGCCATTGGCCCTCCTGGCCGCCTGGGCACACTGCAGGCTCATGTTCAGCCTCTTGTCAACCAGCACCCCCATGTCCCTTTCTGCCTGGCTGCTCTCAGCCACTCTGCCCCCAGCCTGTAGCACTGCCTGGGGTTGCTGTGGCCAATGTGCAGAACCTGGCACTTGGATGTGTTCAATCTCCTGCCCTTGGACTCTGCCCATCTGCCCAGCCTGTCCAGGTCCCTCTGCAGAGCCTCTCTACTCTCCGGCAGATCAACTCCTGCCCCCAGCTTGGTGTCATCAGCCAATTTACTGATGACTGACTCAATGCCCTCATCCAGATCATCAATAAAGATATTAAAGAGCAAGGGGCCCAGCACTGATCCCTGGGGGACACCACTGGTGCCTGGCTGCCAGCTGGCTGTGGCACCATTCTCCACCACTCTCTGGGCTCAGCCTCCAGCCAGTTCCTAACCCAGCTCAGAGAGCTGCTGTCCAAGCCAGGGGCTGACAGCTTGGCCAGCAGTTTGCTGTGGGGGACAGTGTCAAAGGCCTTGCTGAAGTCCAGGTAGACCACATCCGCTCCAATTTGCCACTCCGATTCCAATGCTGTCCCCACCCCTCTCCACCTCAGCCTCTGCTTTGGTCCCTCTGCACTGCCTGGAGCCAGCAGCTTTGGCTGTCAGCTTTGTCCTCCTTGCTGCAGCTGGGGTGAAGAACGAGGCTGTCAGCCTTTGGCAGCAACAGCCTCATTCATCCTGTGGTGCTCAGGCTGTGGTGCTGGAGAGCACTTTGGGATGTAAACAAGAAGGGGCTCCTTTTTCCACAGCAGTCACTGCTGTGTGAGTTGCAGTGGCTTGAGTGTCTCAACTGAATCCATCACTGAGATGGTTGATAAGTCATAAACTTTTATTCTGGTTTGCTTTGGGGTTTTTTGGGGGGTTTCTTTTTGTGATGCTGATGAATCAAACCTGCTCTTGTTTTGTCCTCTTGCCTTTCCAGCTGACCATGAATGATTTTAGTGTACATAGAATAATAGGAAGAGGAGGATTTGGTGAAGTTTATGGCTGCAGGAAAGCAGACACTGGGAAAATGTGAGTACATCCAGCCTGGCTTTGGAGAGGGTACTGTAAGCTCTCAACCAGGAGAGCAATCTGTCTGGCAGCATCCTGGGAAGCAGCAGTGGTTTGCTGTGGAGCTCTTCCTAATGAAATGTTATCCCAGGAGGCTCTGCTTGCTGGATCATCTTTAAGCTTCGCTATTCGATCCCGCCGTGCCGTGGGGGCCTCAGCCTGGCTGAGCTCTCCAGCACATCCTTCACTGAAATGGGCTTGTCAGAGGGAATGGGAGCTGCATGTGTTGGAAATGAAGTGTGTGCTTAAAGGCTTGGCTGGAGCACAGCCATCTTCTCTGGAGGCTCTGGTGACCCATCTGAGCAGATGCCTCTGAAGGTTGCTCCCCTGGCGGCGGAGCTGGTGCTGATGTAGGGCTGGGGGATGGCAGAGGGAGGGGAGCTCAGTGCTGCTCACTTTGCAGGGGCAGGTTCTGGATGGGATATTCCAGCTGGGAATTCCATCCATTTCTGCTCTGATGAGCACAGTTCACTGAGGAAGGCAGTCATCCTTGCTCACACTGGGAAGGATCTGATTCCAGTGCTGAACTTTGGTTGAGTAGAGGTCTTGGTGTGACCTCCAAGATCAACCCTGATCTTGCCCTTCAGAGACTTCTCTTGATCCTACCATTCACACACTTCTGATCTCACCATTCTCACCCTTCTCCTGATCCTGCCACTCTCAGCCTTCTCCTGACCCTGCCATTCTCACCCTTCTCCATGTACAAACCCAAACACTTCATTTAGCTCGAGCAGGTATCCAGCCTGGAGAGGTAGCTCCCAGATTTCCCACTCATTTTCCTGCCTGAGTTTTAGCTCTGAGCCTTGGGACTGGCAAGAGAAGCAAAGGACAGTTTTGATCAGGTTGAAGTAGGATAGGATAGGATAGGATAGGATAGGATAGGATAGGATAGGATAGGATAGGATAGGATAGGATAGGATAGGATAAATCAGGTTGGAAAAGACCTTCAAGATCATTGAGTCCAACCTATCACCCAACACCATCTGATCACTCAGGTAGTGATAGGACTAGGGGGAATGGAATGAAGCTGGAGGTGGGGAGATTCAGGCTGGATGTGAGGAGGAGGTTCTTCCCCATGAGAGTGGTGAAACCCTGGAATGGGTTGTCCAGGGAGGTGGTCGAGGCCCCGTCCCTGGGGGTGTTTAAGAGCAGGCTGGCTGAGGCTCTGTCCAGCCTGATCTAGTGTGGGGTGTCCCTGCCCATGGCAGGGGGGTTGGAACTAGATGATCCTTGTGGTCCCTTCCAACCCTGAATGAAACTATGAAACTATGAAACTATCAACTAAACCCTGGCACCAAGTGCCTCATCCAGGCTCTTCCTAAACACCTCCAGGGATGGTGACTCCACCACCTCCCTGGGCAGCACATTCCAATGGCCAATCTCTCTGGAAAGAATTTCTTCCCAATATTCAGCCTAAACCTCCCCTGGCACAGCTTGAGACTGTGTCCTCATGTTCTGCTGCTGCTTACCTGGGAGAAGAGACCAACCCCCACCTGGCTACAACCTCCCTTCAGGGAGTTGCAGAGAGCAAGAAGGTCTCCCCTGAGCCTCCTCTTCTCCAGGCTAAGCAACCCCAGCTCCCTCAGCCTCTCCTCGCAGGGCTGTGCTCCAGACCCCTCCCCAGCTCTTGTCCTTCTCTGGACACCTTCAAGTCTCTCAATGTCCTTCTTAAATTGAGGAGCCCAGAACTGGACACAGGACTCAAGGTGTGGCCTGAGCAGTGCTGAGCACAGGGCAGAATGACCTCCCTGCTCCTGCTGGCCACACTCTTCCTGATGCAGGCCAGGATGCCATTGGCCTTCTTGGCTGCCTGGGCACACTGCAGGCTCATGTTCAAGCAGCTGTCCATCAGCACTCCCAGGTCCCTCTCTGCCTGGCTGCTCTCAGCCACTCTGCCCCCAGCCTGTAGCTCTGCATGGGGTTGCTGTGGCCAAAGTGCAGCACTCAGCACTTGGATTTGTTGAATGCCATCCTGTTGGACTCTGTCCATCTGTTCAGCCTGACAAGGTCCCTCTGTAGAGCCCTTCAACCCTCTAACAGATCAACTCCTTCTCCCAGCTTGGTGTCACCTGCAAACTTACTGGTGCTGGACTCAATCCCTTCCTCCAGATCATCAATGAAGATATTAAAGAGGTTGGGGCCCAGCACTGATCCCTGAGTCACACCCCTGGTGCCTGGCTGCCAGCTGGCTGTGGCACCATTCACCACCACTCTCTGGGCTCTGCCCTCCAGCCAGTTCCTAACCCAGGGCAGAGTGCTGCTGTGCAAGCCAGGGGCTGACAGCTTGGCCAGGGAATGTTAGGCTAACATTCATTCTCTTTTTTTTTTCCCCTTTCTCTCTTTCTTTGGTGCAGAGTTGTATTAATTTCTTGTAGTACAGATGGTAGAAGATTAAAACAAACAACCAACCCCCCAAAAAAAGAACCACACAAAGCTTTCTGGTGTCTATCTGACCCTTTGGGGGTTATTTTCTCTCCCTTTTCATTTGAGTGGAAAACAATATAGCTCCCTCAGACCCAGCATGTGTTCAAGCCAGCCCCTTCCTGGCAGAACTGAACCTGTTGGAATTAAATGAAACCAGAGCAGAGCCTCTTGTTATTCAATTCATAACTGCAAATCCTTGCTTGGAGCTATGGCAGAATGAGTGCTTGAGCTGCAATCTCTCCTCTCTAACTAGGGGGGTGCTTTGGGCACTGCATTTTGTTCAGACACATTGCTCTGCTCAGAGATTGCTGCTGGAAGTGGTTTCATGCCAGGAGGTCTGGGGGGGTTGGTTTGTTTATTGCCTTGTTCAGTGGTGTTAATGATGATGTTAGGGCTGGGTTGGAGGCTCTGTAGAGCTGGCTGCCAAGCCATGTGCTGTGGCTTTGAGAAGAAGAGGAGGGGATTTGCTTGGGTGCTTGCTTGTTCTGGTGCTTTTCCCCTGAACAGTTAATATTTGCAGGTATGCAATGAAATGTTTAGATAAGAAGAGAATCAAGATGAAGCAAGGAGAAACATTAGCCTTAAATGAAAGGATTATGCTGTCCCTTGTCAGCACAGGGGTGAGTACCACTGATTCCTTGGCCTTCCCTTTGGCTTGCTGTTGTTTTGCATCCACTATCAAGCCTTAAAGATAATCCCTGTGTGCAGTGGTGTGGCATGCAAGAAGATAAACCTTCCTCCCTTGGGAACCTTCCTCCCCTGGGAACCTTCTTCCCCTGGTCTCAAGGTGAGGCCTAACCAGTGCTGAGCAGAATGACCTCCCTGCTCCTGCTGGCCACACTGTTCCTGATGCAGGCCAGGATGCCACTGGCCTTTTTGGCCCCCTGGGCACACTGGAGGCTCATGTTCAGCCTACTATCAACCAGCACCCCCAGGTCCCTTTCTGCCTGGCCTCTCTCCAGCCACTCTGACCAGAACAGGCTGCCCAGGGAGGTGGTGGAGTCCCCATCCCTGGAGGTGTTCAAAGCTCCATCAGCTGTGGCACACTGGGACATGGCCTAGTGGTCATGGGAGAAGGTTGGACTTGATGATCTTGGAGGTCTTTTCCAGCCTCAGTGATTCTGTGATTCTGTAGCTTCTCATGGTGACATTTTGAGTCAGCACAGCTCAGAGGTTCAGCAGGCCCTGGGAGCTGCTTGGATCACCCTCATCCAAGCAAACAGGGGCTCTGCCTCACTTGGGGTCTCTGCTGCTTTATCTGGTTTGTCAGGGGCTGGTGGTGCAGCAGGGCTGGGCTGCTGCTGAGATGTGTGTTTCCTCTTGGGCTAGACACAAGCTCTGCCTTCTCCTCCTCCCCTGCAGATGTTGTCTGGAGGCTGGAGATGCACTTTGCAATTCTTAGAAGGTGGCACAGCAGGGAAAAAATCTTGAGCTTGCTGTTAAAGGAATAAAAACCCCAAATCTTCCTCTTCTGTAGCAGCCAAGGTTTACCCAGCAGCATTCAAACCCTGACATCACCAGGCTGTTGCTGCTGGTGGGCTGTATGAAAACAACCTCCCCCCAAAGGTGCTGCTTGTAGAGGGAAGTGGCTGTTTAGTGTTCTTCCTGGTGGGTTGCAAATCATGCCAGTGCTCTGCTGCAAGCCCAGGCCTGTGCCTCCCCTCTGCTGGGTCTCCTAGTTCTCTTGTGCTGGAAAAACAGGCAGCTGGGCTGCTTGGCTTGGCTGTCTTGGAGGGAGTTTGACTCAGGACTGGATGCAAGATGCTAAACGTGAGGCTGCTCTGCAGAGACTTCTCCAGCCTGAGCAGCCCCAACTCTCTCAGCCTGTCCCCACAGGAGAGGTTTTCCAGCCCTCTGATCATCTTCATGGCCTCTTCTGGAGCCATTCCATCAGCTCCATGTCCTTCTTGTGCAGGGGACACCAGAGCTGGGTGCAGGACTCCAGGCAGGGTCTCACCAGAGCAGAGGGGCAGAATCACCTCCCTTATACTGCTGGCCACACTTCTGTTACATCCCTGCAGATTCTTTATAGTCACTCTGTTGGTTTGGTTTTTTCCCCTTCCACATGATTTATTCCCAGAAATTTCCCTTTTTTTGGGCTCACTCCAAGATTGTTTGGATGTAAGGAGCTGCTCCCAAACTGTTCTTAACTCCCACGTTGTCGTCACGCTGTCGCTCACTTGCTTCAGAGCAGGAGTTGTGGCTGCAGCAAAATCACAGCTTCTTGGGCAAGCTGCTCTAAGCTTCACCTTCTAAAGGTGTCCAGAGGGCTGGAGCACCCCTCCTCCAAAGGCCAGGCTGAGAGAGTTGGGGTGGTTCAGCCTGGAGAAGAGAAGGCTCCCAGGGAGACCTCAGAGCTGCGTTTCAGTGTGGGAAGGGGACCTAGAGGAAGGCTGGGGAGGGACTGTCCAGAAGGGGCTGTGGGGATAGGATGAGAGGCAGTGGTTGGAAAGTGGAGCAGGGGAGATGTAGGTTGGACATTAGGAGGAAGCTCTTTGCAATGAGGGTGGAGAGACACTGAAACAGGTTGTCCAGGGCTGTGGTTGAAGCCCAATCCCTGGAGACATTGAAGATCAGCCTTGATGTGGCCCTGGGCAGCCTGCTCTGGGTGGAGATGTCCCTGCTGAGTGCAGGGGGGGTTGGACAAAGATGACCTTTGAGGATTCCTTCCAACCCAGTGGAGTCTGTGGCTGTGAATTCCACCACTGAGTCCTGCTGGGTGATTGGATTGCTCTGAGGTTTTAGGAAGCCTGCTTTGGGACACCCCTGAGTTAGGCAGTTGATTCAGAAAAGCAAGTTACTGGTCCTGCTGAAGGCTTTGTTCTGAGTTTAAGTGGCAGCTACAGTAATCTGCAGTTGGAAAGCAGCCTCCTAATTTCCAGGAGCACTTCATGTAGCAATGAGTTCTTTGGCCTGGATGTCTCTGCAGGCTGCCTCAGACAGGTTTGCACTTTACAGCAGGATCAGTCCTCATGGTGTGGGACACCTCCTGGATATTCCAGCTGAGTACAAAAAGCTTCAATTTCATGCTGATTTGTGGAAGGGTGAACTAACTTGAACCTTCCTCTTGAACTTCATCACCTGGAACCATTGAACGAGGCTCCAGGGAGGTCTTACAGCAGCCATCCACTGCCTGAAGGGGCTACAGGAAAGCCAGGAAGGGACTTTTTAACAAGGGCTTGCAGTGATAGGATGATTTGAGCTGGAAGAGGGGAGATTAAGAGGGGAGATAAGGAAGAAATTCTTTCCAGTGAGGGTGGTGAGACCCTGGAACAGGTTGCCCAGGGAGGTTGTGGATGCCCCCTGCCTGCAAATGTTCAAGGCCAGGCTGGATGGGGCCTTGAGCAACCTGGTCCAGTGGGAGGCGTCCCAGTCTCACAGTATCACTAAGGTTGGAAGAGACCTCGAGGATCATCCAGTCCAACCTATCAACACAGACCTCAAGACTAAACCATGGCACCAAGTGCCACATCCAATCCCCTCTTGAACACCCCCAGTGATGGTGACTCCACCACCTCCCTGGGCAGCACATCCCAATGACGAATGACTCGCTCAGTGAAGAACTTTCTCCTCACCTCGAGTCTAAACCTCCCCTGGTGCAGCTTGAGACTGTGTCCTCTTGTTCTGGTGCTGCTTGCCTGGGAGAAGAGACCAACCCCTTCCTGGCTACAACCTCCATTCAGGTAGTTGTAGAGGGCAATGAGGTCACCCCTGAGCCTCCTCTTCTCCAGGCTAAGCAACCCCAGCTCCCTCAGCCTCTCCTCACAGGGCTGTGCTCAAGGCCTCTCCCCAGCCTTGTTGCCCTTCTCTGGACATGTTTAAGTGTCTCAGTGTCCTTCTTAAACTGAGGGGCCCAGAACTGGACACAGGACTCAAGGTGTGGCCTAACCAATGCAGAGTACAGGGCACACTGACTTCCCTGCTCCTGCTGGCCACACTATTCCTAATGCAGGCCAGGATGCCATTGGCCCTCTTGTCCACCTGGGCACACTGCTGGCTCATATTCAGGTGGCTGTTAATCAGCACCCCCAGGTCCCTCTCTGCCTGGCTGCTCTCAGCCACTCTGCCCCCAGACTGTAGCTCTGCCTGGGGTTGTTGTGGCCAAAGTGCAGCCCCTGGCACTTGGACTTGTTGAATGCCATCCCATTGGACTCTGCCCATCTGCCCAATGGCAGAGGGGTTGGGACTGGATGATTTTTTTTAGGTCCTTTCCACCCCAAGCCATTCTCTGAATGCCTCAGTCCTGGCCAGGCACTGAGGGCTGTGTCACCATTCCCTCCCTTTCCTGCTCAGCGCGGCGGCACCGGGAGCTGGCTCCTGCGGCCTCCCCTCTGCCCAAGGCCACTGTGTTTTGCTGCTTCTAAATTGGGAAGGAAGGAAGTTCCTGTTAGAGATTTCCCAGAGCTTTCACTATCAACACTGCAACAGTTGACACATTGTTTAAGTCACGTTAGGTCACACTTGTGCTTCCTGCCTGGTGTCTTGGAGCAGAGGAGTGGTTAAGCTCTTCTTAGCTCATCATCCTGTTGGCCCCAGCACTATGGGCTCAGACTTCTCTCAGTGCCCAGCAACAGCACAAGGGGCAGTGGGCACAAACTGGAGCCCAGGAGGTTGCATTTGAACAGGAGGAGAAGTTTCTTTACTGTGCTGGAGGCCTGGAGCTGGCTGGCCAGAGAGGTTATGGAGTCTCCTTCTCTGGAGAGCTTCCAAACCCATCTGGCCATTGTGATGCTGGGCAAGCTGCTGTGGGTGCCCCTGCTTGAGCAGGGGAATTTGGGCTGGATGACCTCCAGAGGGAGGTCTCTTCTCACCCCCAGCATGCTGGGATTCTGTTTGTGGTTCTGTCCTCAGAAGGTACTGATGCTGCCTGCATTTTGCACCTTTGGCTCCTCACACCTCTTTCTATATCTGTATTGAAAAGAGAAGGCAAAATGGAAGGTCTCTGAAGGGTGAGTGAGTGACACATCAGAGTGTGGAGATGAATACACAGATTGCTTGAGAAAATGATTTTGAATGTTGGCAACTGGCACAGGAAATCTCTCCTCTGTATTTTTAGCTTCTCTGAGTGGTGCTTTGCTTCTTACCTGGGATGAACTCTCTGCTCCTTCCCTCCTAGGACTGTCCTTTTATAGTGTGTATGACCTATGCCTTCCACACCCCTGACAAGCTCTGCTTCATTCTGGACCTGATGAATGGTAAGCAAGGCTCATGCAGATGGTGATGGTATGACAGAGCTATTGGCAGCAGGGCTTGCTGAGATCACAAGGAGAAGGAGGGGGAAAATAACCGGAGGTGTGAAGCATCAGCCTGGGGATGGGGTGAAGTGATCTAAAGCAGGGGGTGTAGAGAACAGACTTTGGGGGGGGGGGGGGGGTGGAAATTACCTTCTAACATGAAGATATTTAAATGAAGATCTCAAAGGGCCTGTTTGGCTGGGAAGCTTGAGGAGATGATGGTCATGTGGAGCAGTGTAGGAGATCAGGGACACGGCGCTCAGCACAGGAATAAAAGGGCTGCTCCAAAGAGCTCTGCAAAGAACATTGATGGGGGAAGCATTCCTCAGAGGGAAGAAATTATACATGCAAGCCTTGGCATGACTCTGGTGAGCACAGAGAGGAGTGGGCAGAGCCAGCAGAGAGAAGATCCTGCTGTGCCCTTGTTTGCTGGGGATGCTCAGAGCTTGTGGGGGTTTGGCCTCGAACTCTGGCAGCGATCCTGCAGGGCCTGACGGTGCTGCAAGCTGGAGATCCAGCTGAGGTCTGGAGCTCCTCTTCTGTAAGTGAGGGAGGGGCTGGCTTTGGCCTGTTGCAAGTCAGGCTTCTCATTACAGTCCAGGTCAGGCTCATGTCACTGGTTGATTATTTTCAACCTGCAGTGTGGTCAGAAAGCTTTTCCTCGCACTGTTCCCAATTTGAGTGGGGATTCACTCACAGAGTGACACTCTGCTGGGTCTGTCCTTTCATTGGGAAAGAGGGAAAACATCCCCAACATGAATACTTGAAGATTATGGCCCAGGTGACCTTTCCCAACCCAAACTGGGCTGTTCTGTAGGCTCATTTCATCCAGAATCCTCTCTGCCTGACCGCATTTAACTTGCCTGCTGTGGAAGTCCTTTATGCATTAAGACTCAGTGGCTGGATTAGTCACTGCATCCAAAGGTCTATGAAGTCAATGTATTGTCAAAATGAAGTTTCAGGGGGATCAAATGTATTTATTAACATCCCTGGGGGGGAGGGAGTGGGTTTCTGCTTGCTGGCTCCACAGGTTCTAAGACCCTGCAAAAGCTGTGCTCTTCCCTCCCCCTCGCCTCTAAGGTCGTGCTGTGTCTGCTTGTGAGGCAAGGTTTGCCTCTTCTCTTTAATTACATCTCAGCTCTTGTAATTGTAGGAGGAGATTTGCACTACCACCTCTCCCAGCATGGAGTGTTTTCTGAGAAAGAAATGAGGTTTTATGCTACTGAGATCATCCTGGGCTTGGAACACATGCACAACCGCTTCGTGGTCTACAGGGACCTGAAGGTAACCTGGGGGGGCACCAAGTGGCTGCATCCACAGGGGGGCTGGAGAGAGGGCAACAAACTGAGAAGTGAGAGAATTGTCCTGCCTGCAACCTTGCCTTGGGAGGAAAGGAGATGATTTGGGAGGAAACTCAGTGGGGACTGAGTTTCTTGGGCAGCAGGTCATCAGTGGGGACTGAATTGGGCAGCAGGTCATCAGTGGGGTCTGAGCTTCTTGGGCAGCAGGTCATCAGTGGGGACTGAATTGGGCAGCAGGTCATCAGTGGGGACTGAGTTTCTTGGGCAGCAGGTCATCAGTGGGGACTGAGTTTCTTGGGCAGCAGGTCATCAGTGGGGTCTGAGTTTCTTGGCAACAAACTGAGAAGTGAGAGAATTGTCCTGCCTGCAACCTTGCCTTGGGAGGAAAGGAGATGATTTGGGAGGAAACTCAGTGGGGACTGAGCTTCTTGGGCAGCAGGTCATCAGTGGGGACTGAATTGGGCAGCAGGTCATCAGTGGGGACTGAGTTTCTTGGGCAGCAGGTCATCAGTGGGGTCTGAGTTTCTTGGCAACAAACTGAGAAGTGAGAGAATTGTCCTGCCTGCAACCTTGCCTTGGGAGGAAAGGAGATGATTTGGGAGGAAACTCAGTGGGGGCTGAGTTTCTTGGGCAGCAGGTCATCAGTGGGGACTGAATTGGGCAGCAGGTCATCAGTGGGGTCTGAGTTTTTTGGGCAGCAGGTCATCAGTGGGGTCTGAGCTTCTTGAGCAGCAGGTCATCAGTGGGGACTGAATTGGGCAGCAGGTCATCAGTGGGGACTGAGTTTCTTGGGCAGCAGATCATCAGTGGGGTCTGAGTTTCTTGGCAACAAACTGAGAAGTGAGAGAATTGTCCTACCTGCAACCTTGCCTTGGGAGGAAAGGAGATGATTTGTTAGAAGGGGTAGAAGGGCTCTGCAGAGGGACCTTGCCAGGCTGGACAGGTGGGCAGAGTCCAACAGGATGGCATTCAACAAGTCCAAGTACCAGGTGCTGCACTTTGGCCACAGCAACCCCAGGCAGTGCTACAGGCTGGAGACAGAGTGGCAGTAGAGCAGCCAGGCAGAAAGGGACCTGGGGGTAATGGTTGATAGTAGGCTGAACATGAGCCAGCAGTGTGCCCAGGGGGCCAAGAAGGCCAATGGCATCCTGAAGAGACCAACCCCCACCTGACTACAACCTCCCTTCAGGGAGCTGGAGAGAGCAAGAAGGTCTCCCCGAGCCTCCTCTTCTCCAGGCTAAGCAACCCCAGCTCCCACAGCCTCTCCTCACAGGGCTGTGCTCCAGACCCCTCCCCAGCTTTCTTGCCCTTCTCTGGACACCTTCCAGCAAGTCAAGAATGTGTAGGTCTGGCAGCTGAGCACTACCAAGCAGTGACCTTTATGTCTCTTGTGTATTTCTAGCCTGCAAATATCTTGCTGGATGAACATGGGCACGTGAGGATATCAGACCTTGGGCTGGCTTGTGATTTCTCCAAGAAGAAGCCACATGCCAGTGTGTAAGTATGAAGGGTGGGAGCTTTGCTGCAACAAACAGAAGCCCTAGTTGTGTCTTGTTCTTTCACCTTTGCCTAAGGGGAGAAAACATCAGCTGTGTGGCACAGCCCAGGGCTAAGCTGGGCACTCTCCTCAAGTGTTTCAGTCTCCTCTCTCTTCTCCTGCATGGTTGTGGCAGCTGATGTGTAGGCATGGGCTGGAAGATGACACATTATTGGGAGATGATTCACTCTTCAGGGAAGAGCCTTGACTGAGCTAAAATACCAGATTGTTTGAATTGTCCTTAATGGATAATTGAATATTCCAAACCTGACTCAGAATCAGCATTTATTGTGTCTTTGTGGAGCTCTGTAGACCTGGAGGTAAACTCTGTTCCTTCCTCTGCCTTTGGGCAGCAGGTCATCAGTGGGGACTGAGTTTCTTGGGCAGCAGGTCATCAGTAGGGACTGAAATGGGCAGCAGGTCATCAGTGGGGTTTGAGCTTCTTGGGCAGCAGGTCATCAGTGGGGACTGAGTTTCTTGGGCAGCAGGTCATCAGTGGGGTCTGAGTTTCTTGGGCAGCAGGCCATCAGTGGGGACTGAGTTTCTTGGGCAGCAGGTCATCAGTGGGGTCTGAGTTTCTTGGGCAGCAGGTCATCAGTGGGGTCTGAGTTTCTTGGGCAGCAGGTCATCAGTGGGGTCTGAGCTTCTTGGGCAGCAGGTCATCAGTGGGGTCTGAGTTTCTTGGGCAGCAGGTCGTCAGTGGTGACTGAGCTTCTTGGGCAGCAGGTCATCAGTGGGGACTGAGTTTCTTGGGCAGCAGGTCATCAGTGAGGACTGAATTTCTTGGGCAGCAGGCCATCAGTGGGGACTGAGTTTCTTGGGCAGCAGGTCATCAGTGGGGTCTGAGCTTCTTGGGCAGCAGGTCATCAGTGGGAACTGAGTTTCTTGGGCAGAAGATCATCAGTGGGGTCTGAGTTTCTTGGGCAGCAGGTCATCAGTGGGGACTGAGTTTCTTGGGCAGCAGGTCATCAGTGGGGACTGAATTTGCTGGGTAGTGTGTGGGATTCCATGTTTGATCTGGAATCATTCTGAGGTCCTCATTTGCCCTGATTTAATCCCACAATGTATTGAAGAGGAAAGCTTCATCCTGGCACACCTCAAAAGGCTTGCAGTGGCTTCTTGAAGGAGTCCCTGTGTCCCACTTACATCAAGAGTAAAAGCAGTGCCTGGTGGCTGCTCTGTGTGGTGACCAGGGCTAGATTTTGGAGGCATCCTGCTGTTAATCTAGCACCTGGGTGGTAGCTGACAGGAAACACATCAGACAGATCCTGAGGGCACAAACCAGCTCTGCTCACTCTGTTTCTGGGGTGATGGGTCAGAGCAGGTCTCAGTCTTGTGGGCCCCAGGGCTGGAGTGGTCTGGTGTGGTCTATTAGGAGCCCTGAGTGTGTCCTTGTGTTTATCTGCCCTCTAAACTGAGTGGGCACAAAGCACAGCCATCCATCTCTCTGTTGTGTTCCACTCTCAGGAGGAAGGCACTGTCTGACCCTTGGTTCAACCTCACTGTAGCTGCTTCAGTTCCACAGAATCCTAGAATGGTTTGGGTTGGAAGGGACCTTAAAGATCATCTAGTTCCAACCCCTCTGCCTTGGGCAAGGACACCTTCCACTAGGCCAGATTGCTCAAGGACCCATCCAGCCTGACCATGAACGCTTCCAGGCTTGGAACCTCCACAGCTTTCACTGGGCAACCTGTTCCAGTGCCCTCATGGGGAAGAATTCCTTCCTAATGTCCAATCCAAATCCATCTCCTTCCAGTCTGAATTCATCACCCTTCACCCTATGGAAAGAGTCCCCAGTCTCCACCTAAAAATCCCTTTGCAGGCACCACCTTACCAGCCTAAATTTAGCCTTGCAGTCTCCATACTGTGACTGTTAAAGGCTTTTTTTCCCCCCCACTAAGGTTCTTGGGAGTTTGAGGCACACAGGCAAAATAATCCCTGCTCAGGGTTCTGAGCTGCTTCCTCAGCAGCTGCACCCAAACCAAGCAGCCAGAGGCATGGCCCTGAGGAGAGGCAAAAGCAAATCATGGTAATGGTTGTAAACTGAGGCTGTCCTGTTGGGAAGGCAGCAGTTTTGCCTCCTGCTTGGTGCTGGGGTGGGTTGTAATGAAGGTGCTCTCTCTCCTCTCAGAGGTACCCACGGCTACATGGCTCCCGAGGTGCTGCAGAAGGGGACGGCGTATGACAGCAGCGCGGATTGGTTCTCCCTGGGCTGCATGCTTTTCAAACTCCTCAGAGGGTGAGTGAAGCTTCAGCTCCTCTCTGCCTTGTTGGTTTGAGCCTTGGCTTTGTCCTCATCCGTCCCTTGAAGCACTTACAGAGTGCTAGTCACCCCTGGTCATGGCAGGGGGGTTAGAGCTAGATGGTCTTTAAGGTCCTGTCCAAGCCAAAGCATTCTGTGTTCTGTATCTGTCATACATGGTGTGTTGTCAACGTGATCTGCTGGGGAGAGTTCAGTGGAGAGCTGTGAGGATGATGAAGGGACTGGAACCTCTCTCCTATGAAGAAAGACTGAGAGGCCTGGGGCTGCTGAGTCTGGTGAAGGGAAGGAGAGGGAATCATGTTAACGTCTATAAATGTCTGAGGGGTGGCTGTCAAGATGAAGTGCCAGGCTCTTTTTGGTGGCGGTGCCCAAGGAACGAGGGGTGCCACCTCAACATGAGGAGAAACTGCTTTGTGGTGAGGGTGCTGGAGCCCTGGAGCAGGCTGCCCAGAGAGGTTGTGGAGCCTCCTTCTCTGGAGAGCTTCCATGACCCATCTCTACGTGTGCCTGGGTGAGCCGCCCGAGGTGATCCTGCTATGGCGTGGGGGTCGGACTGGATGATCTCCAGTGGTCCCTTCCAACCCTTACCATGAGCCTGTGAATCTCCTCCTCTCTTGGCAATAACCTTGGTGGTGTGGCTTTGCATTTCTTAGTGCATTTTCTTCTCCCTGCAGTCACAGTCCTTTCAGACAGCACAAAACCAAAGATAAGCACGAGATCGACCGGATGACGCTCACCGTGGTAAGGCTCCTGGGGGCCGTGGGGAGCTGCACTCCTCTTGGGTGGGGAATTCCCAGGTGCCTCTGAAAACTGCAGCTCTGCTGCCTGTACTCACACAGGGAAGGGCTGGTTGCAGGAACCAGCAAAGAAAAGCTGCTCTTCTGAGCGGGGAAAGCTGATGGTGCTGCTGGCAGGGTTCACCAGCTCTTGTTGTGCTTCTCTTGTCCACAGAATGTGGAGCTCCCAGACTCCTTTTCTCCTGAGCTGAAGTCCCTCTTGGAAGGGCTCCTGCAGCGGGATGTTAGCAAGAGGCTGGGATGCCAAGGGAGGAGGTAGGTGTTGACTTCTCCTTGGACCCCACTGCCTTGAGGGATTTCCACTTCTCCTCATGTAGGGGCTTTTTGCAAGGGCTTGGAGTGTTAGGACAAGAGGGAATTGATTGAGGCTGGAAGAGGGGAGATTTAGACTGGAGATTAGGTCCCAGACAGAAAGGCTCCATGGCTGAACATGAGGCTGCAGTGTACCCAGGTGGCCAAGAAGGCCAATGACATCCTGGCCTGAATCAGGAACAGTGTGGCCAGCAGGAGCAGGGAAATCATTCTGCTCAGCACTGGTTAGGTCTCACCTGGAGTCCTGTGTCCAGTTCTGGGCTCCTCAGTTTAGGAAAGATGTTGAGATGCTGGAAGGTGTCCAGAGAAGGGCAAGAAAGCTGGGGAGGGGTCTGGAGCACAGCCCTGTGAAGAGAGGCTGAGGGAGCTGGGGTTGCTTAGCCTGGAGAAGAGGAGGCTCAGGGGAGACCTTCTTGCTCTCTCCAACTCCCTGAAGGGAGGCTGTAGCCAGGTGGGGGTTGGTCTCTACTCCCAGGCGAGCAGCACCAGAACAAGAGGACACAGTCTCAAGCTGTGCCAGGGGAGGTTTAGGCTGGAGGTGAGGAAAACGTCCTTCCCAAAGAGAGCTGTTAGCCGTTGGGATGTGCTCCCCAGGGAGGTGGTGGAGTCCCCATCCCTGGAGGTGTTTAGGAAGAGCCTGGCTGAGGCACTTGGTGCCATGGTTTAGTTGATCAGATGGTGTTGGGTGAGAGGTTGGACTTGATGATCCCTGAGGTCTTTTCCAACCTGGTTAACTCTGTATTCTGCAATGACCATGGTGGGGTTGAAGGTTAGTCTTGAGGCTGTTTGAGGGCTTTTCCAGTGGTCTTTGGTGAGTGGCTGGACTCTTTGAGTGGTCTTTGAGGGTTTTTCCAACCAAACCAATCCTGTGATTCTAGGATTCTGTGATTCTTTGACCTGACAACAGCCAAGTCTTGTGTGCTGTGTGAAAGGATGGAATCTTGCAGCAGAACAGGCATGACTGCCAGACCTGCAGCCCTATTTCTAGTCTTCATGGAATCCTAGAATGCTTTGAGTTGGAAAGGACCTTAAAGATCATCTTCTTCCATCCCACTTCCAATGGCAAGGACAGCTCCTGCTAGATGAGGTTGCTCACAGCCCCATCCAACCTGGCTTTGTTCCCACTGGAGGGCTGCTCTGCTTTGGGTTACCTAGGAAGCTCTTTTTTAATGTCCTTAATGAAAAGAGCATTTTACTGATGTCCTCAGGTGACAGAATGTGACCTCTGAAGGCCTTGCATGTCTCACAGACCCTTGAGGAGCCCTCTCATTTTGTTGACTCCCTTACCTTTGTTTTGCAGTGCACAAGAAGTCAAAGAACATCCTTTCTTCAAGGGCATTGATTGGCAGCAAGTCTATTTACAAAAGGTAAAGGATGAAATCCTCACTTCAGCTTCCTTCCTGGAGCAGGGAAAGGAAAATAAACCTAAACAGGTCATGGGAAATGAAATTCAGGGCTCCAGTCTCCACCACATGCACTCACCTGGAGCACTGTGTCCAGGGACCTGCTGGATTGGCTCCAGAGGAGGCCACAAAGGTGATCAGAGGGCTGGAGCACCTCTGCTGTGGTGACAGGCTGAGAGAGCTGGAGTTGGGGTGGCTGGGGTTGGGGTTGCTTAGCCTGGAGAAGAGGAGGCTCAGGGGTGACCTTATTGCTCTCTCCAACTCCCTGAAGGGAGGGTGGAGCCAGGTGGGGGTTGGTCTCTTCTCCCAGGCACCCAGCACCAGAACAAGAGGACACAGTCTCAAGCTGTGCCAGGGGAGGTTCAGGCTGGATGTTAGGAAGAAGTTCTTCCCAGCAAGAGAGATTGGCCATTGGAATGTGCTGCCCAGGGAGGTGGTGGAGTCCCCATCCCTGGAGGTGTTTAGGAAGAGCCTGGATGGGGTGCTTGGTGCCATGGTTTAGTTGATTAGATGGTGTTGGGTGATAGGTTGGACTGGATGATCTCTAAGGTCTTTTCCAACCTGGTTTATTCCATTCCATTCCATTCCATTCCATTCCATTCCATTCCATTCCATTCCATTCCATTCCATTCCATTCCATTCCATTCCATTCCATTCCATTCCATTCCATTCCATTCCATTCCATTCCATTCCTTTGTTCAACCTGGAGAACAGAAGGCTCCATGGACATCTTAGAGCTGTATTTCACTATCTAATGGGGACCTACAGGAAGCCTGGGGAGGGCCTGTTTAGAAGGGCCTGTGGGGACAGAATGAGTGGCAGTGGTTTGAAACTGGAGCAGGGGAGATTCAGGTTGCCACATTAGGAGGACGTTCTTCCCCATGAGGGTGGTGAGACCCTGGCACAGGTTGCCCAGGGAGGTGGTGGATGCCCTGTCCCTGGAGACATTCAAGGTTAAACTTGATGTGGCCCTGGGCAGCCTGCTCTAATTGGAGATGTCCCTGCTGAGTGCAAGGCAGGGGGGTTAGACACAATGACCTTGGAGGGTCCCGTCCAGCCTGCTGAATTGTGTGGAAGGAGTGGAGAACATCTTTGCTCTGAAGTTCAGTTTCAAGGGACATCATTTTGCAGAGTCAGAAGAGAAAAAGTGTGGTGAGAGCCTGGCACAGGTTGCCCAGGGAGGTGGTGGAAGCCTCATCCCTGGAGGTGTTTGCAGCCAGGCTGGAGGTGGCTGTGAGCAACCTGCTGTGGTGTGAGGTGTCCCTGCCCATGGCAGGGGGGCTGGAACTGGCTGAGCCTTGAGGTCCCTTCCAACCCTGACAATTCTGTGATCTGCAGAGTGGATTTAACTAATGTCCATCAATTTATCTTTGATTCTGCTGCTTTTCATCCCTAGTATCCTCCACCATTGATTCCTCCCCGGGGAGAAGTCAATGCAGCAGATGCCTTTGATATTGGGTCGTTTGATGAAGAGGACACTAAAGGCATTAAGGTAAACAGCTTGAAGTGATGGCCTCTGACCTCTGTGCTTGACACTTGCCATGTGCTCCTGCCATTCCTTTGCTTCAGGGGCTGCTGAATGTCCAGGGGGTGGCTTTCATCTCTGGATGCTTAATCTCTGCTGTTGTGAACGGGGCAGCTGGGGCTGAGGGTTGGGTTGTTGCTGCTTGCCAAGTCCTTAATGTTTCATGGCTTTAAAAGGGGCTGAAATCTGCTTTCCTCTCCCAAGGTGTTGTAGGATAAAGGAAGTGTTTCAAATGGTCAGGTTTGGAAGGGTTTGTAGTTTCACAAGCTGTGATTTCTTTCTGATGGCTTGGATAAATGGAACTGAGCCTAGCTTGGATAAATGGAACTGAGCCTAGCTTGGATAAATGGAATTAAGCCTAGCTTGGATTAATGGAACTGAACCTGGCTTGGACACATTGAACTGAACCTGGCTTGGACACATTGAACTGAACCTGGCTTGGATACTTTGAACTGAATCTGGCTTGGATACTTTGAACTGAACCTGGCTTGGATACATGGAACTAAACCTGTCTTGGATACTTTAAACTAAACCTATCTTGGATGCATTGAACTAAATCTGCCTTGGATGCATTGAACTAAACCTAGTTTGGATACATTGAACTAAACCTAGCTTGGATTAATGGAAGTAAACCTAGCTTGGTTACATTGAACTAAACCTAGCTTGGATTCATGGAACTAAACCTAGCTTGGATAAATGGAACTAAACCTGACTTGGATTCATGAAACTAAACCTAGCTTGAATGCATTGAACTAAACCTGGCTTGGATACATGAAACTAAACCTGGCTTGGATACATGGAACTAAACCTGGCTTGGATAAATGGAACTAAACCTAGCTTGGATAAATTGAACTAAACCTAGCTTGGATTCATGGAACTAAACCTGGCTTGGATAAATGGAACTAAACCTGGCTTGGATAGATTGAATTAAACCTTCTTGTAAGTATTACCTGGTGGTGGGAGAGTGCAGTGGAAAACTCTCATAGCACCATAGAATTGCTTCACTTGGAACAGACCTCAAAGCTTGAGTCCAACCATCCACCTCCCACCACCATGGCCATCAAACCATGTCCCCCAAAATAAGGAGAAACTTTCTATTAATGGCAGCACCTTCATGTTAGACAAGTGATAAAGGAAATCTTCCACCTTCTGATATTAACCAAAACCCCATGAAAACAGAGTGAAAGAGAAGCTGAAGCTTTTGGCCCACTTCAGGCTGCTGTGGGGGTGGTGTGACACACCCCAGTGGCTTCATCCCTCCTTCTGAAGCTTCCCTGGTGCTTGGAGCCCCAGCAGTGAATCAGAAGTGCCTGATTTCTTCACCCCACAGAGGCTGTGTGGTTCAGGTCTCCATTCATGATGCTGGTTTTGTGTGTGTGTGTGTGTGTGTGTGTTTGTCTCCCACTGCTTCAGCTGGGCCTGTCCTGGTCAGGATTTTTGCTGCTGTCTTCAGGAGATCCAGCTTTATTCTTGTGAGGCAGGGGGGGAAAAGTGATTGCTCTAAACTTGGTGAGCACCAAACCAGGTGAGGAGCTCCCTGTGCCTAACAAGGAGCACATCTCCCAGTGTCACCTGCTGTGATTGCAGAAGCTGGCACAGGAAAGGTTTAAGGGCACCCAAGATGGTCTTTAGCCCAGAAAACTCCACAGCTACAGGGCCAGCCTAGCAGGGTTCCAGTTATCCTGCAGCTCCTCAAGGCCACCATCCAGAGCAAGGAGAAACCAGGTGCTCTCCTTTTACCTTCTGAGGGCATCAGATCACAGAATCACCAAGGTTGGAAGAGACCTCAGAGATCACCAAGTCCAGCCTGGCACCACAGACCTCATAACTAAACCATGGCTCCCAGTGCCTCATCCAGGCTCTTCCTAAACACCTCCACTGATGGTGACTCCCCCACCTCCCTGGGCAGCACATTCCAATGGCTAACACTCTCTGCAAGACCTGTAAATGGGTGTAGCCACAGCACTTCCAGCTCTGATCCTCCTTCAGGCTGCCTGGGAGGTGGATTTATTCTTAGTCCTGAGTCAGTGAGGGATATCACAGCCTCTTTGCTCTGTGCTTTCACTGGGATGTCACAGCCCTTTAGAAGGGGCTGAATAATTGTTGCCTCTGACTCAGCTGCAGTCAGAGCTTCCCTGAAGGTGTCAGGAGCTGGCTGTGCCCCTGGGGATGCCAGCTTTGAGTGCCTTGTTCTCCTCAGTTAGCCCTGGGGATTATATTTGTAGTGCAGAGTGTCCTGTGACACCGAGGAGAACACGTGCTCTCTGAGCTTCCTCACAGCCAGCAGGGGATGCCTGTGGCTTTCCCCTCTTCCTCAGATGTCCCAAGGAATCCCTCTGAGCCACTCAGAGTCACAGAATCAATAACGTTGGAAAAGACCTCAAAGATCAAGTCCAACCTGTCACCCAACACCTCATGACTATTAAACCGTGGCTCCAAGTGCCACATCCAATCCCCTCTTGAACACCTCCAGGGATGGGGACTCCACCACCTCCCTGGGCAGCACATTCCAATGGCTAACAACTCTCTCTGGGAAGAACTTTCTCCTCACCTCCAGCCTAAACCTTCTCTGGCACAGCTTGAGACTGTGTCCTCTTGTTTTAGTGCAGAAGAGACCAACCCCCACCTGGCTACAACCACTCCTCATGTGGAATTGCAGAGAAATCTTCTGCCTTCAGATCCAGTGGGGATTTCCCTGCTGTGCTATGGCTGTGGACCTCTGAAAAGGAGGAGAATGAAGAGATCTGCTCTGGGAGGAGATCTCTCCTTCTGCAAGAAGAACTGAGCAAGGCTTTCCTGTCCTGCTTCCTGCAAGGAGCCCCAGGCAGGAAAGTCTGTGGGATTGCTGTGCTTGGAATGCTGCAAAGGTGCCTCTGCATCTCTGGAAGGTGAAGGTCTAGTTCCTGGAAGATGAAGGGCTAGTTCCTGGAAGATGAAGGTCTAGTTCCTGGAAGATGAAAGTCTAGTTCCTCTGTTAATCAACAGAAGCTGATGCAACTGGGGAGTGGCTGTGGAGAGTTTAAAGTGATCCCCAAATGGAAGCCTTTAATAAACATTGATTGCTTTTTGTACTGCATCAAAGTGCCTGCTGGCCAAACCCAGGATGAGGATGTGGCTGTGTCAAGCAACAAACACTCAAAGAATCATTTTGACTGGAAGAGACCTTTCAGCTCATCCAGTCCAAGCATCAACCCAGCACTGCCAGGGCACCACTAAACCATGGCCCTCAGCACCACATCTCCATGACTTTGAAACCCCTCCAAGGATGGGGACTGCACCACTGCCCTGGGAAGCCTGGGCCAGGCCTTCACAGCCTTTAAGGGGAAGAAATTATTCCTCATGTCCAACTTAAACCCCTAAAGCAGTTTGACTGAAGTGCTGTAATTAAGGATTAGGGTACAGAAGAATCACACAGCATCACCAAGGTTGGAAGAGACCTCAAAGTTCATCAGGTCCAACCTGTCACCACAGAACATCCAGAGCAGGAGGGCTGCAGCATGCAGAGCTGAGTTTGGAAGGTGAATGAACACAGATGTGAGGCTAAGCTGTGGAAGCATGGGACCCCTCCTCTGTGTAAAAGACACCTCTGAATTTATTCAGGGAGTATTTTTGTGCTGGGGAAGTTTGAAGCACAACTCAATGCTTTGTGAACACAGAGCATACAATCAGTAAGGTTGGGAAAAGACCTCAGAGATCATCAAGTCCAACCTGGCACCCAACACCTCAGGACTAACTGAACCATGGCACCAAGTGCCACATCCAGTCCCCTCTTGAACACCTCCAGGGATGGGAACTCCACCACCTCCCTGGGCAGCACATCCCAATGGCCAATCTCTCTTGCTGGGAAGAACTTTCTCCTCACCTGGAGCCTAAACCTCCCCTGGCACAGCTTGAGACTGTGTCCTCTTGTTCTGGTGCTGGGTGCCTGGGAGAAAAGACCAACTCCCACCTGGCTACAACCTCCCTTCAGGGAGTTGGAGAGAGCAAGAAGGTCTCCCCTGAGCCTCCTCTTCTCCAGGCTAAGCAACCCCAGCTCCCTCAGCCTCTCCTCCCCGAGCTGTGCTCCAGACCCCTCCCCAGCTTTGTTGCCCTTCTCTGGACACCTTCAAGTCTCTCAATGTCCTTCTTAAATTGAGGAGCCCAGAACTGGACACAGGACTCAAGGTGTGGCCTAACCAGTGCTGAGCACAGGGGCAGAATGACCTCCCTGCTCCTGCTGCCCACACTGTTCCTGATGCAGGCCAGGATGCCATTGGCCAGCTGGGCACACTGCTGGCTCATGTCCAGCCTGCTATCAACCAGCTCCCCCAGAGTCAATAATGTGGAGAACAGGATGGGAGAGCGCTGAGTGAGGCCTTTAGAGCTATCACCCCAAAGCAGCTTGGAGCAGGTGACCTGTTTGCTCTGTGTCTAAATGTCCATCAGAATCACCAAGGTTGGAAGAGACCTCAGAGATCACCAAGCCCAACCTGTCCCCACAGACCTCATGGCTATAACTCATGTCTGTAGCTTTGCTTGAGCTGCTACATCTCTCTCTTTCCTTTGGCTGGCACTTTGTCTGGCTGGGGTAAGGTCGAATTCAGCCCAGCCTTAAAGCTCATCCTGTTGCATGGGTGATTTGGTTGGATGGTTTGGGGAGAAGAGTTTCTAAACTGTTGGCTTGGTGGGGTGGTTGTTTTATGTTGTTGTTTGTTCTCTGTTTTCTCTTGCAAGTTGCTTGACAGTGACCAGGAGTTGTATAAGAACTTCCCTCTGGTAATATCGGAGCGTTGGCAGCAAGAAGTAGCAGAGACCGTTTATGATGCAGTAAATGCAGACACAGATAAAGTTGAGGCCAGAAAAAGGGCTAAAAATAAGCAGCTTGGCCACGAGGAAGGTAATCTGTCAACTCCACTTCTCTCCCCACCTTTTTGCTGCTAGGTAGTAATGCATGTGTTTGGAGTCGCAGAGCTGGGGCTTCTTCCTGCTCCTGGCCTGCACCAGCAGTCGTTAGCCCTCGTTTAGTCAGCTTAAAGACCTCTCCTCGTGTTTGGAAAGGCTGTGGGGTGACATCATGCTGTGGAAAAAAAGTCTTTAGTGCTCCCTTCCAACGATGATCCTCTGCAGCCTTTCAATGGTTTTGTTTATGGTGTGTGCTCAGGGGAAGAAAAACCCAAGGACAGGTGGGATTGGATTTCAGGACAAAGACAAAGGGAGCGTCCTCCCCTGCAACCCTCACTTGTTTGTGTGAGGAGGTGGCACCCCAAGCTCTCCACTGCAGAGAGCAGCTTCCAGTGCTTTCAATCATTGAATGGATTGGGTTGAAAGGGAGCTTAAAGGTCATCTAGTTCAAATCCCCCTGCCATGGGCAGGGACACCTCCCACCAGCCCAGGTTGCTCAAGGCTTTATCCAGCCTGGCCTTGAACACCCCCAGGGAGGGGGCATCCCCAACCTTCCTGGGCAGCCTGTGCCAGTGTCTCCCCACCCTCACTGGAAAGAATTTCTTCCTGATCTCCAGTCTCAATCTCCCCTCTCCCAGCCCCAAGCCATTGCCCCTCTTCCTGGCCCTGCAAGCCCTTGTCAAAAGTCCCTCCCCAGCTTTCTTGTAGGCTCCCTTTGGGTACTGGAAGGCTCCTGTAAGGTTTCCCAGGAGCCTTCTCTTCTCCAGGCTGAACTGCCCCAGCTCCTTTTTAAGAACCAGATTCTGTTCTTGGTGACTCCCCTGCAGCCACCTCAGCTCATGTAGCTAAGGCAAGGCTGGCTCTGAGTGAGCCTGGGTGCAGAGCAGCAGTGTCACAAGCCTGGCCGAGGACGCACTGAGTCACGTAGTATTCAGGACTCATTGAATCACTGAATATTTTGGGTTGGAAGAAACCTTACAAGTCATCTAGTTCCAGCTGCCCTGCCATGAACAGGCATGTCTTTGGCCAGTTTAGGTTGCTCAGAGCCCCAGAGAAACCTGACCTGGGATGGTTCCAGGGATGGGTGATCTACCACCTCTCCAGGCAGCCCCTTCCCACCACCCTCGCGGTGTTCTTTCTCCACACAGACATCTACAGAATGTTTCTTAGGCAGTGCCTTGTCTCCACACACTAATGGCTCCTCTCCTTGTAGATTATGCCCTTGGGAAGGACTGCATCATGCATGGCTACATGCTGAAGTTGGGCAACCCCTTCTTGACTCAGTGGCAGCGGCGTTACTTTTACCTCTTCCCAAACCGACTGGAGTGGCGAGGGGAAGGAGAGTCCCGGGTGAGTGGGGGTCTCTCTGGAGAGCAGCAGCTGCCAGGGGTGAAGGCAGGGGGGATGTGGAGGCAGATCATAGGATCATAGTATCAGTCAGGGTTGGAAGGGACCACAAGGATCAGCTAGTTCCAACCCCCCTGCCATGGGCAGGGACACCCCACACTAGATCAGGCTGGCCAGAGCCTCAGCCAGCCTGGGCTTAAACACCTCCAGGGATGGGGCCTAAACCACCTCCCTGGACAACCCATTCCAGGGCTTCACCACTCTCATGGGGAAGAACTTCCTCCTCACCTCCAGCCTGAATCTCCCCACCTCCAGCTTCATTCCATTCCCCCTAGTCCTATCACTCCCTGAGATCCTGAGCAGTCCCTCCCCAGCCTTCTTGTAGCCCCCTTCAGAGACTGGAAGGCCACAATGAGGTCACCTCAGAGCCTTCTCTTCTCCAGACTGAACAGCCCCAACTCCTTCAGTCTGTCCTCCTAGGAGAGGTGCTCCAGCCCTCTGCTCATCCTCCTGGCCCTGCTCTGGACACCTTCCAGCACCTCCAGATCCCTCTTGCAATAGGGGCTCCAGAACTGGAGGCAATACTCCAGGTGGGGTCTCCCCAGAGCTGAGCAGAGGGGGAGAATCACCTCCCTTGCCCTGCTGGCCACACTTCTGCTGCTGCAGCCCAGGATCTGATTGGCTTTGTGGGCTGCAAGTGCACACTGAGAGCTCCTGTTGAGCTTCTCCTCCCCCAGCACCCCCAAGTCTCTCTCCTCAGGGCTGCTTTCCAGCCAGTCCCTGCCCAGAGTGCTCATACTCTGGAGAGCAGCAGAAGGCAGGAGGGATGTGGTGTGGAGGCAGATCTCAAGTGCTCCCCCTCCAGCGTTCCCCCTTGGAGTTTCCTCCAAGCCTGTGGATCCGAGGGGCTTTCCCTTGAGCATCTCTCTAGCTCCTGGGCAGCAGAGAGAAAGCTGCCTTGGGAAAGCTGCTTGCTTTGTGTTGTTCCACCTTTGAAGGAGGCTGTTGGGAGTTCATGGGGTGTTGTTTTTTGTTTAGGACCTCTGGACTGTTTATACAAAAAAACATAAGCTGGTAAGGTGATCACCACTATAGCATTTTACCTGCAGGGAAATGCTATAGCACCTCTAGTTTAGTCCAGCTGTGATCATGTGCAGGGCATTTGCAGGCTTGAGCCAGGTTTGGGAGTTTCAGGACATTGCTGGCCACTCACAGTCTACAGGGAAAGCTTCTCTGCAAGCTGTTGTCTGTGTTGCCTCCTTTGTAAGTACGTGGTGCTGACAGGTTCCACTTTGGCTCTTGGAGATCAGGGAGATTGGCCTTTGCTGGGTGTTTTTTTTTCCTTAGCAGCAGCAAGACTTGGAAAATCTATCACATTATGTGCAGCTCCCTGGGGGGAAACCAGGGCCTGCTTTGTCCTTAGACACACCTACTTGGAGATTCCTACTCCATGCTGTCATTACTGGCTGCCATAGCTTCCATCTCCTTGTCTCTGTTGCAGCAACCAAGCCCTTTGCTCAGTCTCCCTCTTACCTTACAATCTATCTTTAGCTCCTGAGCCAGCCCCCAGAAAGAAAGAAAGGTTTTGTGTCATGACTGGGGGTGTTCAGAAACTAGCCCAGAGCAATCAATCAGGCAGAGGCTCCAGTTGAGGGGCAGCAGGGTTTGGGGTGGGGTGTTTTGTTCTGGGGGGGGTTGGAATCATCTCTCTGCTTTCTTGCCACTGCTGCAGCAAAACCTGCTGACCATGGAACAGATCGTGTCTGTGGAGGAAACTCAAATCAAAGACAAGAAGTGCATCTTGCTGAGGATCAAAGGAGGGAAGCAGTTTGTCCTGCAGTGTGAGGTGAGACCTTTGGCCAGCAGCTGTGGTTCATGCTTGGCTGGTGTGCTGTGATGAAATGGCTGAGAAGGTTTTTGGGGCCTTCCTTCACCTATTATCTGTCATGGAGCAAAGGAGAGGCTGAGGGAGCTGGGGTTGCTTAGCCTGGAGAAGAGGAGGCTCAGGGGAGACCTTCTTGCTGTCTACAACTACCTGAAGGGAGGTTGTAGCCAGGAGGGGAGTTGGTCTCTTCTCTCAAGCAACCAGCCCCAGAACAAGAGGACACAGTCTCAAGCTGCACCAGGGGAGGTTTAGGCTTGAGGTGAGGAGAAAGTTCTTCCCAGAGAGAGTTGTTAGCCACTGGGATGTGCTGCCCAGGGAGGTGGTGGAGTCCCCATCCCTGGAAGTGTCCAAGAGGGGATTGGATGTGGCACTTGGTGCCATGGTTTAGTAGTCCTGAGGTGTTGGGTGCCAGGTTGGACTTGATGATCTCTGAGGTCTCTTCCAGCCTTGGTGATTCTGTGATTTGATCACACTTGAGTGGTGAAAGCAGGGAGGGTGCAGCTGTGCCAGTTGCCATGGTGGATTTCATTGAGCTTGGGGTCAAAATGAGTTTAGTAAAGAGCTCAAAGCTCCTAAAACCTTCTCCACTTCCATGGGCTTCAAAGGTCTTGTTGGCATGTGTCTCACCACAGTTAGCTCAGAGAGTCAGAGAATCATTTTGGTTGGGAAAGACCTTTTTGAGGTTCAAGTCCAACCATTGACCCAGCACTGCTATGGCCTTCAGCACCACATCTCCACAGCTTTGTAATCCCTCCAGGCATGGGGACTCCACCACTGCCCTGGGCAGCCTGGGCCAGGCCTCAAGGGAAAGAAATTGTTCCTCATGTCCAACCTAAACCTCCCCTGGGGCAACTTGAGGCCATTTCCTCTTGTCCTGTCGCTTGTTCCTTGGGAGAAGAGGCCAACCCCCACCTGGCTCCAACCTCCTTCCAAGGAATTATATAGAGCCAGAAGGTCTCCCCTCAGGCTTCTTTTCTCCAGGCTGAACAACCCCAGCTCCCTCAGCTGCTCCTCATACCATCAGCTGGTGGTGTGTTTGTGAGGGAAGTACACAAGTCCTCAGAGCACCTTGGCTGGCTGCCTCGCCTGGCTCGGGCTGGGTGATGGAGGAGCTGCCACTTTTCAGTGTCCAAAGTTACTCATTCCTCCAGAAAACTAAAACAAGCTGCTTGAAGTGCTCCCTGAGAGAGGAGACACTGTTGGCAGCTCCACAGGATACATCAGGTTGGAAGTGACCCTTGAAGGTCATCCTGGTTTACTATGAAGTGCCAAACTGCCACCCAGACATTTAGCAGGGCCTGTTGTGACAGGACAAGGGCTGAGGGTTTAAACTGAAGGAGGGAAATTCAGACTGGAGAGAGGGAAGAATTGTCTGGCACTGAGGGTGCTGAGAGCCTGGCCCAGGTTGATGTCCCATGCCTGGAACCACTGCGGGTCAGGTGGTTTGGAGCTGTGAGCAACCTGCTCTAGTGGCAGATGTCCCTGCTGACTGCTGGGGGGGGGGGTTGGACTGGATGAGCTTTGAAGATCCTTCCAGCCCCAACCAGTCCATGAGTCTGTGCTTCTCTGTCTCTTTCAGAGTGACCCAGAATTCATCCAGTGGAAGAAGGAGCTGACAGAAGCTTTCACTGAGGCACAGAGATTGCTGCGCCGGGCTCCAAAGTTCCTCAACAAATCTCGCTCCACGGTCGTAGAGCTTTCCAAACCACCCCTCAGCCACAGGAACAGCAATGGGCTGTAGGAGAAGCAGGAGACCAAGTTCACTTAGGGGGAAAACAAACAAACAAACAAGCTTCTTGGTGAACATGCTGAGTTTCACAGCATCCTTATGAGTTACTTTGTGCAATCCTGGACGCGGGATCTGCTTAGGAGAGGAAGAATTAGATGTTTACAGCATGGGATCATGTCAGAACTCTGTCTCTGGAGGTTGTGAAGGCTGGGATCATGTCAGAACTCTGTCTCTGGAGGTTGTGAAGGCTGGCACAGTGGCAGGTGAAGCATGCTCCTGGCAGTGGTGGAGATGCCCAAGCGTGGAGGCTGTGTGTTGCTCCCACTCACCCCCCGGCCCCCTGGTGGTGTCCGACTCCTGCTCCGCGGCTCTGGAACTACTGATGGAAGGAAAACGTTGGGCCTGCAATACCCTTGCCTGGAGGCTGGACTTGGTTTCTGCTGGCTGGGATTTCCCCTGGCATGTGGGATGCCAACAGAGAGCCCTGGGCAGTGGAAGGAGCTGCAGAGCTGCCCTGTTGGCTACCCTGGAACCCGTCGTGTTGCCATGTCCTTTCCAACCATTACTGCTGACTCGATGATGCCCTTCCTCCATACTGCTGATGACCAACAGTGTGTGACTCTCTTATGCACTTCAAAGTACTGAATTCTAACTGTCCTGTGGTTTAAATGTTACTGCTACTTCATGGAAGCATTGAACTGAGGTTATTCCCTGGGGTTGTTGTACTCCCTGGTAGTAGCTGCCACCGGTTTTGCTCCTTCTCTCCGTGTTATGCAGTCCTGTAACTGACACCACAGAGTCCTGGCTGGTGAAGAGGAATTGCTGGTAGCTTCATCTTTAGTGCTCTCTTGTATCAATCCCAACTCTTTTAGCACAGGTTTGTAAAGAGCAAGATTCCTTTTGACAAGTTTACAGCCAACTTTCCTCCCCCTTCCCCTCCTCCTCCCCCCCCCCCCCCCCCCCTTTTCAGGTCGACTGCACTTTTCAAACATTAAAGCCAACCAACCAAAACCAACAGCAAAGAAAACCCCAACAGAAACCACCACCAAAAGAGAGGAATTCACTCCAGTCCAATGCATTGCAGTGCATGTGCTGGGTGCAGCTGGGCCAGGAGCCTCGGTACGGCTGCTGGAGCACTCCTGGATCCTTCTCTTTGCTCTGCACAAAGCCATGAGGCAGAGCAGACATCCCAGACCTCACAGAATCCTAGCAGTGGAGCTGCTTGAGGTGTTGGTTTTGTGGCAGCAAGGCCAGCAGGAAGTTAGGACCAAGCCCTTTGTAGAATCAGGGAATGTTAGGAGTTGGAAGGGACCTCTGGAGATCATCCAGGCCAAAGCAGGATCACCTAGGACAGGCCTCACAGGAGCGCATCCAGGTGGGTTGTGAAAGCCTCCAGAGAAGGAGACTCCCCAACCAACCTGGGCAGCCTGCTCTGGGGCTCCAGCACCCTCACAGCACAGAAGTGTCTCCTCATGTTGAGGTGGAACCTCCTGGGTTCCAGCTTCTACCCCTTGTTACTTGTCCTCTCCCTGGACATCACTGAGAGAGCCTGGCACCTTCTTCTTGACACCCAGCCCTCAGATATTTATAGCTGTTGCTCAGATCCCCTCTCAGCCTTCTCTTCTCCAGACTAAACAGCCCCAGGGCTCTCAGTCTTTCTTCATAGCAGAGATGTTCAAGTCCCTTCCTCATCCTCACAGCTCTGCCCTGGACTCTCTCCAGCGGATCCCTGTCTCTTTTGAGCTGGGGAGCTGTCTGGTTCTGCTGGTGTGGAGGGAAAGCTGGAATTCCACCCTGCCAAGCAACTCTTCACTACTGCTCCAAGCTGCTCCCTCCTGGTTTAGGGATCAGGCTCTCTGAGGGGTTTTCTTGGCCAGAGATCCTCGGTGGTGTTGCTTTACTTGAGGCCCTTCAGCTGCAGGTGTAGGAGACTGTGTCCAGTGCCGAGGGAAGGAGGCCCAGCCTTGTCTTTTGTGTGTTTGGACCATATTTATAGGACTTATTTTTGTAAATGAATGTTCAGGGAAGTAAAGAGAGAAGAAATTGGAGCTGTGGGCATCAGCAGAGCTGGATGAGTGATTCAGCACTGGGGGAATGGGGGTTGGAGGGGGAGGTTAAACAGGTTGTCTGGAAGTCCTTTGAAAGCAAAGCAGCTGCAGTGAAAACCCTGAGCATGGAGGGGAGCTGCTTGATGTGAAGATTTCAAAATAGAGGATGACATGGTGCTGTGAAACACCCCCTGCCCCCAGCCAGCTGCCCCCCGGTGCTGCAGCATTGTTGTCTCGGGATTCTTTGTCCCTGACGTTCAGCCAGGGCCAGGGCCTGAGGGCAGCAGCCAGGAGTGAGGTGGTGCTGGGAAGATGGGAACATGCTGCAGGGGCTGGGCTGGGGGGGAACAGTGACTTCTGGGGGAGCTGCAGCTCTCTGCAGTTCCTTGTTGCCCTCCTGCCTTTTCCTTTCCTTTCCCCTTTTGTCATTCCCTTGCTTTTCCCCCTTCCCCCCCTTCCTCCCCTTCCTGCCTTTCCCCCTCCCCCCCTTTCCCCCTTCTCCCCTTTCTCCCTTCCCCACTTTCCCCTTCTCCCCTTTTTCCTTCCTCCTTCCCTTTTGCCTCTCCCTTCCTCTTTCCCTTTTGCCTTTCCCTTCCTCCTTCCCTTTTGCCTCTCCCTTCTCCTTCCCTTTTGCCTCTCCCTTTCTCCTTCCCTTTTGCCTGTCCCTTCCTCCTTCCCTTTTGCCTTTCCCTTCCTCCTTCCCTTTTGCCTCTCCCTTCCTCTTCCCTTTTGCCTCTCCCTTTCTCCTTCCCTTTTGCCTGTCCCTTCCTCCTTCCCTTTTGCCTCTCCCCTTCCTCCTTCCCTTTTGCCTGTCCCTTCCTCCTTCCCTTTTTGCCTTTCCCTTCCTCTTTCCCTTTTGCCTCTCCCTTCCTCTTTCCCTTTTGCCTCTCCCTTCCTCTTTCCCTTTTGCCTCTCCCTTCCTCTTTCCCTTTTGCCTTTCCCTTCCTCCTTCCCTTTTGCCTTTCCCTTCCTCTTTCCCTTTTGCCTTTCCCTTCCTCTTTCCCTTTTGCCTTTCCCTTCCTCTTTCCCTTTTGCCTTTCCCTTTCCTTCCCCTCTTTGCTTTTCCCTTCCCTTTTGCCTCTCCCTGCATCCAGAGGTGATGTTAGCTCAGTGGCAGTTGCTCTAAATCCAGATCTTGTTCCAGGTCAAGATTCAGCCACTTCTTGCCAAAAGTCAGCCTCTGAGGTGAAATTGCAGTGTGCAGGGGAAGCAGAGCCCAGTTATTCCTGCTGCAAGCAGAGTGGGGCTGAGGAGCTGTTTGCAGCTGGGCAGGAAGCTTGGCTGGTGATGTGAAGTGCTCCCTGGCCACTCTGTCAGCTGAGATATTCCTTCATTGCTGCTAAAAAGGGCCAAATCTGGGGTTTTTTGGTCATTATTTTGCAAGTTCATGAAACTGTTGGAGGATCCTTGACTGCTTGGGGTTTTGTTAACCCCTCACCCAGCTGTGGGCTCTGCTCTTTTCTAAGTGCAAAACCTCTTCCTCTTGGTCACGTTGGAGCCCTCCTCTCCTGTCCAGCAAAGTCTCCAGGTGCAGCCTCCCAAGTTGCTTCTCCCACCACTGCTGGAGGATAAGCCTGGCTGGTGTAAATCCTGGACCTCACCCAGCTGCTGTTGAGGTTCCTGCTTGGGCTCCAAAGCCCAAAGGCTTTTGGAACAGGGTAATTATGGTGGGGGGTGTGGGTGGGCAGCCTGGCAGCTAGGGGCAGTGCCCACAGTTCCAGGAGACAGACCTCAGCTTGAAGTTCATCTTCATGCCAGCAACTCTCCTTTAGAAATACAGCAGAGGATCTTCTTCTCCTCCTTCTGTCAAGGGGAAGAGAAGGAAATGCCACCACGGGGTGAGTTCTGGTTGTAGCTGGTGCACAGGGGGTAGGAACCGTTGTGTATTTGGTGCTAAAATGAACCATGTCGTGGTCCTCTATGAGTGGACGCTTGGTGTCCAGTGGAGCTGCTTGAAGTGTTGGTTTTGTGGCAGCAAGGCCAGCAGGAAGTTAGGACCAAGGCCCTTTGTAGAATCAGGGAATGTTAGGAGTTGGAAGGGACCTCTGGAGATCATCCAGGCCAAAGCAGGATCACCTAGCACAGGCCGCACAGGAACACATCCTGGTGGGTTGTGAAAGCCTCCAGGGAAGGAGACTCCCCAGCCAACCTGGGCAGCCTGCTCTGGGGCTCCAGCACCCTCACAGCACAGAAGTGTCTCCTCATGTTGAGGTGGAGCCTCCTGGGGTTCCAGCTTCTACCCCTTGTTACTTGTCCCTCTCCCTGGGCATCACTGAGAGAGCCTGGCGCCTTCTTCTTGACACCCCACCCCTCAGATATTTATAGATGTTGCTCAGATCCCCTCTCAGCCTTCTCTTCTCCAGACTAAACAGCCCCAGGGCTCTCAGTCTTTCTTCATAGCAGAGATACTCAAATCTCTCCTCATCCTCACAGCTCTCCTTTGAGCTCCCTCCAGCAGATCCCTGCCCCTCTCAAACCAGAGGAGCCCAAACCCGGACGCGGCATTCCGGGCGCGGCCTCGTGCATGTGGTGACTTTTGTGCCTCCATGTCCCGTGGGTCTCCGGTGCAGGAGCTCACAGCCAGGCCAGTAGCTGTGGAGCTCTGAATGTGTTTTTAAGGTGTAGGTTTCCTCTCTCACATCCTCACCTCCCTATCTCCGTGCTGCAGGCGCTGGCCACCGCACACAGAAGTCCTTGCTGGTGTGTGTCCCCGTCCTCTCCCCCGCCCCAGCCCCGCACAGCAGATGCCGAGGCTCCAGGTTTAAACTTCACTCTTGAGATGCTCCCACCCTGCATAGACCTTGTGGTGGGTTGAAAGCATACATATATGCTTTATTTCTCTGGGTTTCTGCTCCAAAATCTGGGAAGGACATTTCAAAGGGGCATAGCCTAAAGCCACCACAGACCCAGAGGGAAGGAGGGAGGGAGGGAGGGCGGGCCTGGGTGTTCAGTGTACAGTAGAGAGTAAATAATTCTAGCAGTGCTTCAGGTAAAGGAAAGAGAGATTAA
Source organism: Melanerpes formicivorus (assembly GCF_026170545.1). Lineage (NCBI taxonomy): Eukaryota > Metazoa > Chordata > Aves > Piciformes > Picidae > Melanerpes > Melanerpes formicivorus. Next base: position 333,062 of record NW_027142424.1, on the reverse strand, counting down.
CAAAGAGAAAAGAAAAGAGGGAAAAAAAAAAAAGCCTGAGAAGCTTATTTTGGAAAAGCAGAGGAATTAATTTTAATATTGTATAAAAATAAATAAAGCAAAACACACAAAAAAAAAATAAAAGGGAGGAGAAAAAAAAAAAGAGGGGAAAAAAAAATATATATCTAAAGCTCTCCAGAGAGTGTTGTGTATAGCCCAAATGTCTGAGGAGTTCTGAGATTATCCTTTCCCCTCTCTGTTGGTTTCTGTCCCCTCCAGCCCTTCCCACCACCCCCTCTTCTTCCTCCTCCTCCTCCTCCTCACACAGGCTCACAGGATGTTAGGGATTGGAAGGGACCTTCAAAGATCATCAAGTCCAACCCCCCCTGCCAGAGCAGGACCACAGAATCCAGGCACAGGAACACAGCCAGACAGGGCTGGAAAAGTCTCTAGAGAAGGAGACTCCACAACCTCTCTGGGCAGCCTGTTCCAGTGCTCTGTGACCCTCACAGTAAAGAAGTTCCTCTTCATGCTGAGATGGAACCTCCTGTGCTGGAGTTTCCATCCATTGCTTCTTGTCCTGGCCCAGGGTGCAAGTGAGCAGAGCCTGTCCCCTCCTTCCTGACCCCCAGCCCTCAGATATTTATAAACATGTATTAAATCCCCTCTCAGTCTTCTCCTCTCCAGACTGAAAAGCCCCAGGGCTCTCAGCCCCTCCTCACAGGACCTCCTCCTCCTCCTCCTCTTCTCCTCCTCCTCCTCTTCTCCTCCTCCTCCTCTTCTCCTCCTCCTCCTCTTCTCCTCCTCCTCCTCTTCTCCTCCTCCTCCTCCTCTTCTCCTCCTCCTCCTCTTCTCTCTCCTCCTCCTCCTCTTCTCCTCCTCCTCCTCCTCTTCTCCTCCTCCTCCTCTCTCCTCCTCCTCTCTCTCTTCTCCTATCCTCCTCTA
>NW_027142424.1:205778-332038 GCF_026170545.1 Melanerpes formicivorus | reverse complement strand
CTGTAAATACCTTTGGATATTGTGTCTCTGAGAAGCAATTTCTTCGTTTTCTGTACTTGGCTCTTTCCCTCTTGATTGTGCAGAGCAGGGTGGTGGCCCCTGGCTGCTGCTGGCTGCTGCTGCTGCACCTCCTGGTAGCTCTTCCCACAGAGACTTGTGCCAGCTGTGCCATGCTGAGTTCCTGCTGCTGTGAGGGGTTTATTTTTGGGGGGGTTGGGGTTTTTTGTTTTGGGGGGTGGGTTACTTTGGGTTGTTTCTTTTTTTTGGAAGGGTCCTTCCTTTGGCACAGCCAAGCTGCTTCTGTGTGTTGGTCAGTACAGCTGCTCTCGTTCCACCAGAACCCCAATAAAAGCCTTTGCGTGTCTGCTGCTGCCTCTGCTTCTTCTCCTGGCATCATAGAAGCAGTGAGGCTGGAAGAGGCCTCAGAGATCATCCAGTACAACCTGGCACCCAGCACCTCATGGCTAACTAAACCATGGCTCCAAGTGCCACATCCAATCCCCTCTTGGGCACCTCCAGGGATGGGGACTCCACCACCTCCCTGGGCAGCACATCCCAATGGCCAATCTCTCTTGCTGGGAAGAACTTCTTCCTAACCTGCAGCCTGAACCTCCCCTGGCACAGCTTGAGACTGTGTCCTCTTGTTCTGGTGCTGGTTGCCTGGGAGAAGAGACCAACCCCCACCTGGCTACAACCTCCCTTCAGGGAGCTGTAGAGAGCAAGGAGGTCTCCCCTGAGCCTCCTCTTCTCCAGGCTAAGCAACCCCAGCTCCCTCAGCCTCTCCTCACAGGGCTGTGCTCCAGACCCCTCCCCTGGAGGGGAGCCTGGAGCTCAATCCCACCCCCACGAGGCAGAGGAGGAACCCTGGGGCCTCGTTGTGCTGCTGTCCCCAGCTGCCCCTCTCAGAGGTAAGTGCCTTTGCTGGCTGGAGAGACCACCCCTGGTGTGTCATGATGCTTGGTTGTGCTTTGCCCAGGGGTGGCTGTGTCTTGCTGGTGGGACAGTGCCTGCTGTTGCAAGCAGAGTCCTGGTGGTGATGCTCAGCCCTGTGTGGTGGAGCCCCCCCCCCCAAAAATGGCCCTGGCAGGGACAGTGAAGTTGCTAGGGGTGACAAAGGGTGGCTGTCCCAAACTTGGGAGGGAGTTTGAGGCTTGCAGCTGAGGGGCACCCCAGCCGGGCTGCCCTGTGGCTGTGGTGCCATCAGGGACCACGTGGACCACCCAGTTCCATGCCCTTGTGCCATTCTGGGTGGAAATGTGAGGCTGGAGCACCTTGGAGCTCGCCTTGGTGTCCTGCCAGGCACCTGCAGACCAACAACCCTGTTCCTTACCAGCAGAGCTTTGCCAGCTGTTGGTGTTGATCCCTTGGGCATGTCCATGGAGCTCTTCAGTGAAGCCATGGAGCAGCAGGGGTTGGGCTTGGCCTCATCTCACCCCTCCAGCCTTGCCTGGAGGGTGTTGGGTTGTGGTGGTGTGGGTCCTGCCAGTCCCTACAGGGTCACCCTCTGCCCCTCCATGATTGTCCAGTGGTCCATGGCAGAGCTCTGTGGGGAGGTGAGGTTGGGGCTGGTGGTGCCAGGCACCTCTCAGGGCAGGCAGGGCTCTGAACCCTGCAGCCTACCTGCCCTGCCCAGGCTTCTGGCCACGCTGGCCCTGGCACTGGGTGACTTCTTTCCACCAGGAGAGGCTATTTTAAGCTCTGCTCTCAGGTCCCTCCCCAGCTCCAAACCTTGTGTCAGGGCTGGAGCTGGTGAGGGGAGCCAGGGTGTCCTGGGGAGCCCCATGCCAGAGCTTGAACCTAGGGGACAGCCTGGGGTGCCCTCCTGCAGCACCCAGCTGTGGGGATGGGGGGACAACCTGGGGTGCCCTCCTGCAGCACCCAGCTGTGGGGATGGGGGGACATCCTGGGGTGCCCTACTGCAGCACCCAGCTGTGAGGGTGATGTGGAAGACATCCTGGGGGTGCCCTCCTGCAGCTCCTAACTGTGGGGATGGGGGGACATCCTGGGGTGCCCTCCTGCAGCACCCAGACATGAGGTTGTGTGGACATCCTGGGGTGCCCTCCTGCAGCACCCAGACATGAGGTTGTGTGGACATCCTGGGGTGCCCTCCTGCAGCACCCAGCTGTGAGGATGTGGGTACATCCTGGGGTGCCCTACTGCAGCACCCAACTGTGGGGGGTGTGTGGACATCCTGGGGTGGCCTCCTGCAGCACCCAGCTGTGAAGGTGATGTGGAGGACAGCCTGGGGTGCCCTCCTGCAGCACCCAGACATGAGGTTGTGTGGACAACCTGGGGGTGCCCTCCTGCAGTACCCAACTGTGGGGTGTGTGTGGACAGCCTGGGGGTGCCCTCCTGCAGTACCCAGCTGTGAGTATCTGGGGACAACCTGGGGGTGCCCTCCTGCAGCACCGTGGTCTGCCTTATGCCAGCCCAGGACGGCTGCCCCCCTTGGTGCGTTGGCACCGAGGGCACGGGCCGGCGCGGCGGGGGTGCAGGGGTGGCACGGGCGGGTGCCAGGCGGTGCCGGCAGGCCGGGGAACGGGAGGGCCCCGCCGTGCCACCGTCTCTCCCCAGCCCGGGCTATTTTTAGCCGTGACATGTGTCAGCTCAGCTGCCGTGCCGTGCCGTGCCGGGGGGCGGTGGGGGGAGCACACGCCGCTGCCCTGCCGCCTGCCGCTGCCCTGCTGCCTGTCCCTGCCCTGCTGCCTGTCCCTGCCCGCCCGCCGCCGCCGCTCTCCGCTCGCCGGCTCCCGCACGGGGGTGGCACAGCCCCGGTGCCAGCCCGGACCAACGGCAGCCTGAGCACCCCCCCCGCCCCCGCCCAGGTATGGGAGCTCTGAGATGGCCCTTCGGGGTTGGGGGCCGGGGGTAGGGGGCCCGTGGAGGGGTTAGGGTGCGCTGGCAGCTGGGCCGTGGGCCCCTCGGCAGGGAAAGGCTATTTTTAGGTGGGGATGGCTGGGGACGGTGGCAGCCTCGGCGCTGGGGGTGGCTTCCAGCTCCCTCTCTGTGCTGGGGAGGGATGGGCTGGAAGTGGGGCCGGGGGTGGTGCTCGCCGCCCCACGCAGCAGGCTGGCCTGGCCCCCCCGATGGCCTCGGCTCCCGGCCCCCACCAGGGTGGCAGCAGGTGCTGGGTGGCTCCTGCGTGGGGTCGCATCCTGCTTCCTAGGTGGGGCGCGGGGGCAGGGAGCCTGAGCGGGGGCGCCCAGCCCTTGCTTGTGCCGTGCGGGGTGCTCGGCGTTCCGCCGTGCCTCAGTTTCCCCAGGTGCGGGGCAGGGCTGAGGATCCAGCTCCGGCTGAGGGGCTGGGGGTGGCCTGCCGCAGGGGCTCTGTCCGGGGGGGACAGCGCGGGGGCAGCGCTGGTTCCTGGTGGCGGTGAGGACACGTGGCAGCCAGATCTGCTGGCTGGGGAGGCAGGGGACATTCCTGAGCCAGCTCCCGGCCGCTCCTGGAGCTCCTGCCCTTTACTGTACAAGGAGATGCGGCCAGCCGAGCCCCGACGCGCTCGGTGCGTGAATGATCCCGACAGGTGCCCCCCCAAAATGGGGCACGGGCAGGCTCCTGCGGCCACCCCGTGCTGCCCAGCCCAGGGTGCCGGGGTCCCAGCACCGCCCCCCTGCCGCCGACCCCCTGCAGCTCGCCGTGCCGTGCCAGGGGCCGGAGGTGGCTGCTCGTGACCCAGCCCTGGGCTGTCATGCTCCATCTGGTGCCATGAGCTCATCCTGGGGGGCGATGCCCAGCAAGGTCATGGTGCTGCCAGCCCCTGGCCGGCAGCAGCCCCTGGCTAACTCTCTCCTCTCTCCCCGTGGCTCTCCGTACAGCTCCGTGCCACCTCGCCACCACCATGGCCATCTCCTCACGCCTGGCACTCTGGGAGCAGAAGGAAAGTCTTGGTCTGGGTGGCACTGGTGGTGCTTTGGGGCTGGGTGCTCGTGGGCTGCCCAGGGGGGTCGTTGATATGTGCGTGGGGGGCGTGGGGGCCACACACATGCTGCAGCCAGCCTGCCACACGCCACCAGGGTTGGCATCTCCTCGGCTCCCTGCACGCGTTGCTCGTGCTGTGCCCGACCCTGCCAGCTCTGGGCACCTGTGCAGCCTGAACGCTCCGGGTTGAGCTCTCTTGCTGCTGTTTGGGGCAGGTGGTTCCCTGCCAGGGCTGAGCCTCGGGGGGGAGCTCTGCAGGGTTCGGTGCCGGTGCTGCTGGGGGCGGGCAGGGATGGGCTGGCCCTCTGCTGGGGGAGCTGCTGGGAGCGGGGCCACTTCAGCTCGGGGGGCCCAGCACGGAGGGGCTCCCAGGTCTGCATGCGGCCGCCGCGGCGCCAGGAGCTGCTTCTCCACTCGCTGCCGCCAGGACGGTTCCTCCCGTGGCCCTGCCACAGCTTCTGGGCTCTGGGCAGAGCTGGCAGTGCATGAGGGCTCCCGGTGGTGCCCAGCTCTCCGTGGCATGGCGAGCACTTCGACGTGGGGCTTTGCTCCTTCCTGCTTCTCCTGCCCACCCTGGAGGCAGCCTGGCGCTCAGGGGTGACCCCGCAGGATGCTCGGGGCTGGCAGCCACGCCGCCGGTGCCCTGCCGCTGGGGGTGCCCTGCCGCTGGGTGTGCCCTGCCGCTGGCGGTGCCCTGCCGCGGGGGGTGCCCTGCCGCTGGGGGTGCCCTGCTGCCGCCGGTGCCCTGCCGCTGGCGGTGCCCTGCCGTTGGGTGTGCCCTGCCGCCGGGGGTGCCCTGCCGCCGCCGGTGCCCTGCCGCGGGGGGTGCCCTGCCTCTGGGGGTCCCCTGCCGCTGGGGGTCCCCTGCCGCCGCCGGTGCCCTGCCGCCGGGGGTGCCCTGCCGCTCACGCCGCTAACCTGCCCAACAGGGTGGCTGTGCCAGGGGCCCTGCCCCTGCGCCCTGCCCCCCAACTCAGGCTCTGCTCCTGCCAACAGATTCGGGAGGAGGACAGGGGGCCGCCGCCGTCCGCCCCTCCCCTGCTCCTGTCGGTCATCCCGGGGGGGTTCATCAAGCAGCTCGTGCGGGAGACCGAGAAGGAGGCCAAGGCTGCCAAGCTGAAGAAGGAGCCCAAGGCTGGGGGGAAAGAGGAGGTGAGCAGTGGTGGACCCCCCCCCCAACAGGTGTCTTGCCTTGGCACTGCCTGGCTGTACCCATCTGTCCCCAGCCAGCTCCCACCCAAGGCAATGGCTCCATGAGTGGCTTTCTGCATGAGGTGCTGGGCCCCATCCTGGTCAATAGCTTTATTGATGATCTGGATGAGGGGATTGAGTCCAGCATCAGTAAGTTTGCAGATGACACCAAGCTGAGGGCAGGAGTTGATTTGTTAGAGGGTAGAGAGCTCTGCAGAGGGACCTGGACAGGCTGGAGAGATGGGCAGAGGCCAAGGGCAGGAGATTGAACACATCCAAGTGCCAGGTGTTGCACAGTGGCCACAGCAACCCCAGGCAGTGCTGCAGGCTGGGGGCAGAGTGGCTGAGAGCAGCCAGGCAGAGAGGGACCTGGGGGTAGTGGTTGATAGAAGGCTGAACATGAGCCAGCAGTGTGCCCAGGTGGCCAAGAAGGCCAATGGCATCCTGGCCTGCAGCAGGAACAGTGTGGCCAGCAGGAGCAGGGAGGGCATTCTGCCCTGTGCTCAGCACTGCTCAGGCCACACCTTGAGTCCTGTGTCCAGTTCTGGGCTCCTCAGTTTAGGAAAGATGTTGAGCTGCTGGAAGGTGTCCAGAGAAGGGCAACAAAGCTGGGGAGGGGTCTGGAGCACAGCCCTGTGAGGAGAGGCTGAGGGAGCTGGGGTTGCTTAGCCTGGAGAAGAGGAGGCTCAGGGGAGACCTTCTTGCTCTCTCCAACTCCCTGAAGGGAGGTTGTAGCCAGGTGGGGGTTGGTCTCTTCTCCCAGGCAAGCAGCACCAGAACAAGAGGACACAGTCTCAAGCTGTGCCAGGGGAGGTTCAGGCTGGAGGTGAGGAAGAAGTTCTTCCCAGCAAGAGAGATTGGCCATTGGGATGTGCTGCCCAGGGAGGTGGTGGAGTCACCACCCCTGGAGGTGTTTAGGAAGAGCCTGGCTGAGGCACTTGGTGCCATGGTTCAGTTGATTTGATGGTGCTGGGTGCTAGGTTGGACTGGATGGTCTCTGAGGACTTTTCCAGCCTGGTTAATTCTGTTCTAGTCAGTGTGGTGTCATGGGGCTCGTGGTGGGGCTCAGCCAGCTGCCAGCCCTGAGTCATTAGTGCTGGAGGCTTCATTAGTGCAAGGGGCCATTAATTAAAGGTGGGGAATGAAGCAGGGCTCAAAGTTCTGCAGCTCACTGAGCACAGGGAAGGGAGTAAGTGTGTGTGGGGGCATCCCTGGGCATGGCCCCCAGTGGTGACCCAGGATGTGGGTGGAGGGATGGGATGGCTTCAAGAGGGCAGTGAAAGGAGGGTGATGATGCCACCACCAACTGCAACCATGCAGCCAGGTCTGGGCACTGACCTGCAGCCCTTGGCCATGCCCAGAGCAATGGGGCTGGAGCTCTGTGTCCTGCCAGGCTGTGCTTGGCACAGGCATCCCACACTGGGCTGCAGCTGCTGGGGTCAGGGTCGGGGTTGGGTCCTTCACCCTCTCCCTGTTGGCCTCAGCTCCTCTCCTTTGCTTGGCAGCCCCCGGGGGAGGACAGCAAGCCCCGGGCTGGAGCCCCTGCAGCTGCTGGAGGAGAAGTGACCAGCAAGGTGCAGCTGCTGCAAAACGGACTGAAAGCAGAGGGGCAGGGCAGCAAGGGGCCCCCAGCCCCCCCACGGAAGGAGCTGCCAGCTTCGCCAGGGGCCACCCCCAGCAAAGCCCCCTCCCCTGCACCCAGCCCAGCAGCAGCTGCCCCCAAACCAGCAGAGACCCCTCGGCTGCAGGCTCCCAAGGCACAGAAGTCATCGTGTCCTGAGAAGAGCTCCAAAGAACCCTGCCTGGGGGGCAGCCCCCCAGCGGCAGCACCAGAGAAGAGCTCCAAAGACCCCCGACCAGGGAGTAACTCCCCAACTCCAGCCCCTGGGAAGACCTCCAAGGACCCCAGGCTGGGTGGCAGTTCCCCAGCTGCAGCCCCTGAGACGAGCAGCAAGGACCCTGGCTCAGGGAGCAGCCCCCTAACTGCAGCTACTGAGAAGACCTCCAAGCAGCCTCGCCCAGGGAGCAGTCCTCCAGCTGCAGCCCCTGAGAGGAGCTCTAAGGATCCCCTCCCGAGGGGCAGTCCCCCAGCTGCAGCCCCCACCCCCAGCAAAGGCCTCCAGCTCTTCAGCAAAGTCCTGGCGAAGGAGGGGGAAGTGCCCAAAGGGACAGGTCCTGAGAGCACCAAGAAGGAGAAGGGGGCACCCCCAGGGCACAAGGAGCCCCCAGCTAAGGCAAGATCCAATAAGGAGCTGGGAGCAGCCAAGAAGGAGCCAGAGAAGATGAAGAAAGATGTTGGAGGTGTGAAGAAGGAGCCGAAGGAGCTCAGAAAGCCTGGAAAAGCTGCAGAGAAATCAGAGAGGCTCAAGGAGGAGCCAGGGGGGATCCCAGAGAAGACAGAAGATGTGGCAAAGGAGGTGGGGAAGGTGAAGGAAGAAGCAGGAGAGACCAAAAAGGCACCAGGAGAGGGCAAAGAGGGCACGGAGCAGGAGCAGGTAAGGTGTCCCCAGCCCCCCGAGGCTTCACCCTGTGTCCCGAGCTCCTGCCGGTTCCTGCAGGGTCCCTCTCTGCCCCCCTCAGGCTCCGAGGGATGCTTGGTACGAAGCGGAGAAGGTCTGGCTGATCCAGGAGGATGGATTCACGCTGGGTAACGCCTCCCCCTGGCCTCCCTTTCCACCAGCCGAGAGCCGTCCCCAGCCGGGCTGCGGGTCAGGAGCTGGGTGGGCACCGGCTGCGGCTGTGACGCTGTGTCATGGCCCCGCCTCAGCGGTGCCAGGCTCCGAGGGGACCCTTGGCAGCTCCCCACGGGGCAGCAGCAGCTCTGCCTGGAGCTGCTTTGGCCGTGGCCCTCAGTGTCCTCTCGTTGCAGCCACGCAGCTGAAGCCGGACGTGGGGACGCCGGAGCCGCCGGCAGGGAGGGTCCGGGTGCGCCGGCAGGGGGACGGCAGCGTCGCGGAGGTGGAGGAGGACAGAGTGCAGAGGGTGAGCCCCCTCCTCGCCTTTGCCTGGCACGGGGGGGCCACCGCTGCCCGCAGAGCCTAGTGCAGTGCCCGGGCAGGATTAGACCCCGTGGCCAGGCTGGATAGGTCCGAGGTGTTGGGGGGCTGGTGGGATCCATGCCGGGGTGGCAGAGCTCAAGGGAGGCTCTGACTCTTCCTTAAGGACCAAGCAGTGCTGGGAGGGCTGGGAGCCCTCTGCTGTGAGGCCAGGCTGAGAGAGCTGGGGTTGTTCAGCCTGGAGAAGAGAAGGCTCCAGGGGGACCTTCTGGTGGCCTTTCAGTGCTTAAAGAGGCTGAGCAGGGAGCTGGGGACAGAACTTTGAGCAGGGTCTGGTGTGACAGGGCAAGGGGGTGGTGGTTTGAAAGTAAAAGAGGGAGATCCAGACTGGCAAGAAGGGAGAAATGTTTGACTCTGAGAGTGGTGAGAGCCTGGCCCAGGGTGCCCAGAGAGGTGGGAGGTGCCCCAGGCCTGGAAGCACTGCAGGTCAGGTTGGCTGTGGCTCTGTGCAACCTGCTCCAGCTGCAGCTGTCCCTGCTGAGTGCAGGGGGGTTGGACTTGGATGCCCTTGAGAGGTCCTTTCCCACCCAAACCAGTCGGTGATTCCATCATCCCTGCAGACCAACCCCTCCAGCTTGGACCTGGCCGAGGACCTGGCCATGCTCCTCAGCCTCAACGAGTGCAGCGCCCTGCACACGCTGCAGCAGCGCTACCGAGCCCGCCTGCCCTGCACCTACGCCGGGCCCAGCCTGCTGGCCATCAGACCCAGCTTCGCAGCCAGCGGCAGCCCGGCCAAGGTGAGGGGGCAGGGGCCTGACCGTGCCGGGGGATAGGAAGAGGTTACCGACACCCCCGACCCCGCCGGGGACAGCGGCGGAGGGCGCCGGGCAGCGCGGTGCCAGCAGATGGCACCATGGGACCGTCCCTGCGAGGGGATGGAGGGGAAGGACCAGCGCCGGGGTGCTCAGGATGAGCAGGGAGGCTCAGCACCAGGGGTGCTCAGGATGAGCAGGGGTGCTCAGGATGAGCAGGGATGCTCAGCACCAGGGGTGCTCAGGATGAGCAGGGGTGCTGGAGGGATGCTCAGCACCAGGGGTGCTCAGGATGAGCAGGGGTGCTGGAGGGATGCTCAGCACCAGGGGTGCTCAGGATGAGCAGGGGTGCTGGAGGGATGCTCAGCACCAGGGGTGCTCAGAATGAGCAGGGATGCTGGAGGGACACAGCCCCAGGGGTGCTCAGGATGAGCAGGGAGGCTGGAGGGAGGCTCAGCCCCAGGGGTGCTCAGGATGAGCAGGGATGCTCAGCCCCAGGGGTGCTCAGGATGAGCAGGGATGCTCAGCACCAGGGGTGCTCAGGATGAGCAGGGAGGCTGGAGGGACACTAAGGACCCAGGATGTGGAAAGATGGGGAGAACTGGGGCTTGGTGTTCTGGAAAGAGCAGGTGCAGGGGGATCTGATCAATGCTGATCAATACTTCAAGGGTGGGTGCCAGGAGGATGGCACCAGGCTTTTTCCAGTGGTGCCCAGGGACAGGACAAGGGGTGGTGGGCTCAAACTGGAGCATCAGAAGCTCCTCCTAAATGTGAGGAGGAACTTCTTGAATGTGAGGGTGCTGGAGGTCCCTTCCAGCCCCTCCCCTGCCCTGCCCCTGGGATGTGCTCTGCCAATCTCTCCCTGCCCGCAGGCGCCCAGGGGCAAGCGGGATGCCAGAGCCCCTCACGTCTGCTCCGTGGCACTCAGAGCCTACAGGAAGCTGCTGCTGCAGCGGCAGGACCAGGCCATCGTGCCCCTGGGCCGCAGTGGGGCTGGCAAGACCTCCTGCTGCCAGAGTGCTCTGGAATTCCTGGTGGGCACAGCGGGCAGCGTGGATGGCATCGTCTCAGGTACGGGCCACGGTGGGAGCTCAGGGATGGGCCATGGTGGGCAGCACGGATGGCAGGGGCTCAGGGATGGGGCATGGTGGGCAGCATGGATGGCAGGGGCTCAGAGATGGGCATGGTGGGCAGCACGGATGGCAGGGGCTCAGGGATGGGCATGGTGGGCAGCACGGATGGTAGGGGCTCAGGGATGGGCATGGTGGGCAGCACGGATGGCAGGGGCTCAGGGATGGGGTATGGTGGGCATCAGGGTCTCAGGTGTAGGGCACAGTGGGCAGTACAGATGGCATGGTCTCGGGTACAGGGCAGTGTGGGCAGCAGAGTCTTAAGTATGGGGCAGGTGGGCAGTGTGGATGGCATGGTGTGAGGCACAGGGGGAAGCAAGGGTGGCATGGTTTCAGGCACAGGGCACAGGGGGAAGCATGGGTGGCATGGATGGGTGGCATGGTCTCAGGGCACAGGGCACAGGGGGAAGCATGGGTGGCATGGTCTCAGGCACAGGGGGAAGCATGGGTGGCATGGTCTCAGGCACAGGGCAGGAGAAGGAGGAGCCAAGGGCAGAAGCCTTCTCCAGCAGCACCTGTTTGCAGCCCTGAGGCTGTGCTGGTGCAGCTCTGCTGGGATCTGGCTCTCTCCCAGTGAGCAGTGCAGGGCTGCAGGCAGCGCAGGGGTGCTCAGGGGCTGCAGGCAGCACAGGGGTGCAGGGCTGCAGGCAGCGCAGGCAGTGCAGGGCTGCAGGCAGTGCAGGGCTGCAGGCAGCTCAGGCAGCTCAGGGCTGCAGGCAGCTCAGGCAGTGCAGGGCTACAGGCAGTGAAGGGGTGCTCAGGGGCTGCAGGCAGTGCAGGGGCTGCAGGCAGCGCAGGGGCTGCAGGCAGTGCAGGGCTGCAGGCAGCACAGGGGTGCTCAGGGGGTGCTGGTTTTGCAGTGGAGAAGATCCAGGCGCTGTTCACCCTCCTGGGAGCCTTTGGCTCGGTGAGCACCGGCTGCAGCAGCAGCTCCACACGCTTCTCCATGCTCCTGTCGCTGGATTTCAATGCCACCGGCCAGATAACTGCTGCCCACCTCCAGGTGCCCGTGGGACCTGTCCCTGGGGGAGGGGGGAGGGCTGTGGCTCAAGCTGGAGGTCCTTGGGATGGGGGTGAGCAGCTCACCTGCCACGGGGCCCGGCCAGGCTGGGCAGGAGAGGAGCAATGCTCTGCCCTGCTTCTGCTCCTGGACCAAAGCTGCCCCAAAGCACAGCCAAGCAGGAGCTGTGCCAGCCTCAGGGGTTCCCCTGCAGCCTGTCAGCCTCCCCCCTGGCAAGGAGCTCAGAGCTGGAGCGAGATGTTGATGAGGAGCTCTGGAGCTCAGCCTCTGGAGAGCAGCTCCTCACACAGCAGCCTGCAGCAGGACCTCTGAGGGCTCAGCAGCAGCAGGGCTGCTGTGCAAGGGCACTTTGATCAGAGCTGCTCCTGTCCTCAGGGCCTCCTCTGGTGGAGGAAGAGGAGGCTTGAGCTGGTGTCTGCTGGTGGGGAGCACCAGGGCTGCCCCCTTGCTGCCCCTCCTCTGCCTCAGGAGCCATCAAGGACCCAGTGGCCACCTTTGGTCCTTGCTGAGGAGTGGAAATGTCCCCCTGGGAGCATTCACTCTCTGGACCACCTTCCTGGGCTGCTTGGGGGAGGATGGGGCAATCCATCTGGGGCATCCCAGCCCTGCAGGGACTCGTCCCTGGGGTCAGTGCTGCCCTTCACCAAGCCTGGCAAGGCTGGAGGCAGACCTGGCCTTGTCTCAAGCCCAGGCAATGGTTTATCTAGAGGCTGGCACATCTGTGCCAGGGCCATCTCATCACCCACGCCTCCAGAGGTGGGGAGGGAGCCTGGGTGTTGCACCCCATGCACTGTGCTCCTGGGGCATGGGCCAGCTCTTGCTCCACAGCCTGTGCTGCACAGCCCCCAGTGGGAGTGAGGAGCAGCCTCCAAACCCCCCTATCACCCTGCAAGGGGGGCTCCAACCCCTCCTTGGCATCTCCCAGTCCCACCTCTGGCTGCCTCTGTCCTCTGGGGGCTGCAGCTCAGCCCTGCCTCCCCTCCCTCCCCAGACCATGCTGCTGGAGAGGTCCCGCGTCGCCCAGCAGCCCCCGGGAGAAAGCAGCTTCAACGTCTTCCCCATGATGCTGGCAGGCTTGGATGTGGCACAGAGGTGAGGCTGGGGCTCCCATGGCACCAGGCAACTCTGCTCCTTGCCTGCCTGGTGGCTACCCCAGCCCTGAGGTGGGACTGGTGCCCAACTTTGCTCCAGCAATGTGGGGGTTTGAGACCTTCTCTGAGGAGAAGGAGATTGGAGAGAGTGATGACATCAGGGATGCTGCAAATCCCGGGGTCAGCTTTGGGCTCCTCACTCCAAGAAGGACATTGAGGGCCTGGGGCAGGTCCAGAGCTGGGGAAGGGTCTGGAGAACAGGGCTGGGGAGGAGCAGCTGAGGGAGCTGGGGGTGTTCAGCCTGAGGTAAAGGAGGCTGAGGGAAGACCTCACTGCTCTCTGCAACTCCCTGGCAGGAGGCTGGAGTGAGGTGGGGCTTGGTGTCTTCTCCCAGGGAAGAATTGATAAGAGAAGAGGAAATGGCCTCAAGGGGAGCTTTAGGTTGGACATGAGGAGCAATTTCTTCCCCTTGAGGGTTGCCCAGGCTGCTCAGGGCAGTGGTGGAGTCCCCATCCCTGGAGGGGTTTCAGGGCTGTGGTGCTGAGGGCCATGGCTTGGTGGTGCCCCTGGCAGTGCTGGGTGAAGGGTTGGCCTGGCTGAGCTGGAAGGTCTCTCCCAACCAAGCCCATTCCATGAGTGCCCAGGGGACAGGGACATGCTCTGGTGCTGTTTTCACCCCTTCACTAAAGCTGGAGTTGGGCTGCACAGATGAGACCAAGATCTGATCCCTTCCCCTGCTCACTGCTGGCTTTCCCCACGAGCTTCACAGCCCTGGGCTGCCCTGGCTGAGGCTTCCTGGCACATCTGGCCCCACTTCTGTCCCCTTGCCCAGCTCCTTGTGTGATGTCACTTGGGTCCCTGCTGGGGATCCCCCCCTGAGAAGTGGGCAGGGATGCTGGGGAGTGCTGAGGGGAGGAAGGGAGCTTGAGTCTCACTTTCTGTGCCTGCTTCCAGGACAATGCTGCACTTGCACCAGGTGGCTGAGAGCAATTCCTTTGGGATGAAGCCATGCTCAAAGGTAGGGAGAAACCAGGCACAGGGAGGGCTAGCAGCAAATGCTGGGGTGTGAGGAACCCTGCCAACAGCCCTCTTGGAGCAGAGGAGCTGTTGCCTGGTGTCTGCACTTGGGTTTGCACATCCCAACACACCCTGGAGATGGATCCTGCTGCTCTGGAGCCAACAAGCCCTGATGTTTCCCTGTGGCAGGAGCTCCTGGGGGGGATGGGGGTGGTGACCTGGTTTGGACAGGCCAGAATGGGGTTTTTAGGGGCTGAAAGTCCTGCAGTTGGTTTTCCAGCACCAGCTGCTCCAGCCTGAGCTGTTTGAGAAGCTCAGGCAGGTTGTCCATGAGCCAAAGCCCCAGGATGAATCACAGCAATTTGCAGTGACATCATCTAGCCAGGAGTCCAACATTCCATCTTCATCAGGGACCTGCTGCCCTGCTCCAGCACCCAGAGGGAGGGTGGCTGCCAGGCAGAACAAGGTGAGGGACCACAGGGCCTCACCCAGCAGCGAGTGTAGGTTCAGAGAGGAGGGGTAGGGTGGGAGTGTTGCCTCCTTCTGCAGCCCCCAACTCCTATGGGTGCCTCATCCCAGCTCAGAAAGTTTTTCCACTGGGATGCAGAGGGTCAGGGAGAGCTGGATAGCACCAAGCACCTCAGCCCAGGGTCTGTGAGCTCTGCAAGAGGGACAAGAGGGTCAGGAAGAGATGAACAGCACCAAGCACCTCTTCAGCCCAGGGTCTGTGAGCTCTGCAAGAGGGTCAGGAGGAGCTGGACAGCACCAAGCACCTCCTCAGCCCAGGGTCTGTGAGCTCTGCAAGAGGGACAGAGGGTCAGGGAGAGCTGGACAGCACCAAGCACCTCTTCAGTGCAGGGTCTGTGAGCTCTGCAAAGGGACAAGAGGGTCAGGAAGAGCTGGACAGGACCAAGCACCTCCTCAGTGCAGGATACGTGAGCTCGGCAAGAGGGTCAGGAAGAGCTGGGCAGCACCAAGCATCTCTTCAGCCCAGGGTCTGTGAGCTCTGCAAGAGGGACAGAGGGTCAGGAAGAGCTGGGCAGCACCAAGCACCTCCTCAGCCCAGGGTCTGTGAGCTCTGCAAAGGTACAACACTTTGGCCCTGCCACTGCTCCTCCTCCTTCCTGGTGACATCCCCCATGGCCCATGAGTGCCCCTAGGCAGCCAGGCTTGGCTGTTTGGTCCAGCAGGGTGTGGTGGGGGTGTCCAAGGAGCCCCCCAGGATGCTGAGGGTGGAGGCTGTTGAATGATGAAGCAGCTCCCCAGGGGATGAACTCCTGGCTGAGCAGAGGTGTTGGTAACTCTTCCTTCCCCTGCTCTGGGCACCAGCCCTGCAGGGACTCCAGAGCTGCCTCTGGGTCCTCTTGGAGGTCTAAGTGGTGACACCCCAGGCCTCAGCCCTGCTGCTGGTGGGGCTGGACAGCCCTGCTGTGACACCACAGGCACAGCTTTTGGGGCTGGTTTGTGAAGGCTGGAGAGGCTGCAGCTCTCAGCTGGGTGTTCTCCTCAGCAGCCCCCCTGCAGGGCACTGCAGGAGCCCAGACCCTTCAGCCCAGGGCAGGGTTGGTCCTTGCAAGGATGGGGATGATGCCCACTGGTGCCTGTTCGTGCCTGCATGGGGCAGCCTCAGCCCAGGAGGAGAAAGCCCTGAGCTCACCACGGGGCTGTGCTGGCCACAAGCATGGCAGGAGTCAGGGCTGGCTGGAGGTGGGCAGCTGAGGTCCTGCTGGTGGCTGGAAGCTGTTCAGCTGCTCCCAGCACAGCCATGGTGAGAAGGGACACCACATCCATCTCCAGCTGCTGGAGCTGGAGTTGTGCTCAGCTGCAGGGTGAGGAGAGGCAGCCAGGCTGGCTCCTCGCAGCAGGCTCCTGAGGGACCTGCCAGGACTGCTCCTACTGCTTCCCAAACTGCTCCTGGGGTCCCTTGGTGTCTTCTCCTCGCTGCCCAGAGGGTGTTCAGATGTCCTTTTGCCTTTTCCCCTGTGCCCAGCCCCTGGGGCCCTCTGGCAGAGGCCGTGGTGTTTCCCCTCTCCTCTCCTTCCACCCACAGCCCGAGGAGAAGCAGAAAGCCTCGGTGGCATTCACCCAGCTGCAGGCTGCCATGGGCACCCTGGGCATCACAGCAGAGGAGCAGATGGCCATCTGGCGTGTCCTGGCTGGCATCTACCACCTGGGAGCTGCTGGTGCCTGTAAAGGTAAGAGGAGACCCTGCCTCTGCTTTACTTAGACCTCATCTCAGTGCTGGGTGGGTTGGAGGAAGGGGAATCATAGAATCAGTGAGGCTGGAAAAGAGCTCAGAGATATCCAGTCCAACCTGGCACCCAACACCTCCTGGCTAACTAAACCATGGCACCAAGTGCCACATCCAATCCCCTCTTGGACACCTCTAGGGATGGGAACTCCACCACCTCCCTGGGCAGCACATTCCAGTGTCCAATCTCTCTTGCTGGGAAGAGCTTTCTCCTCACCTCCAGCCTAAACCTCCCCTGGCACAGCTTCAGACTGTGTCCTAGGGGTTGGAAGGGAGCTCTGGAGATCATCAAGCCCAACTGCCTTGCCAAGGCAGGGGCACCTAGGGAAGGTCACACAGGAACACATCCAGGTGGGTTTGGAATGTCTCCAGAGATGGATACTCCACCACCCCTCTGGGCAGCCTGCTCCAGGGCTCCAGCACCCTTACATTCAAGAAGTTCTTCCTCATCTTTAGAAGGAGCTTCTGATGTTCCAGTTGGTGCCCACCACCCCTTGTCCTGCCACTGGGCACCACTGGAAAAAGCCTGGTGCCATCCTCCTGGCACCCACCCTTGAAGTATTGATCAGATCCCCCTCAGGCTGCTCTTCTCCAGCCTAGACAGCCCCAATTCCCTCAGCCCTTCCTCCTCACAGAGCTGTTCCATTCCCCTCAGCATCATTGCAGCCCTTTGCTGTTCCCTCTCCAGCAGTTCCTTGTCCTGCTTGAACTGGGGAGCCCAGCCCTGGCCTCAGTGCTCCAGGCATGGCCTCAGCAGGGCAGAGGAAAGGGGGAGGAGATCCTCCCTCAACCTGCTGGCCACACTCTTAATGTACCCCAGGATGCCACAAGGGCACATTGCTGGCTCATGGCCCCCCTCTTGTCCCCAGAACTGCCAGATTCTCTTCCCCAGAGCTGCTCTCCATCAGCTCAGCCCCAAGCTGTGCAGGTCCATGGGGTTGTCCTTCCCCAGATTCAGAGGTTTTCCTTGCCCAGCTCTCCAGCCTGGCCAGCTCTCCCTTGTCCTTTCCCTCCCCCCTTGAATTCAAGAAGCTGTTCCTCATGTCACAGGTGGAACTTCTGTTCAAGCCTCTGCCTGGCTCCCTTTGCTTTGGAGCCCTTTTGGAGGCAGCCACCCTGATTTACACACTCCCCTTGATGAGGCTGCCATAAACTCAGCCCCAGGCATTTACCAACGTCTCTGCAGTGTGTCAGGACATGTCTGCTGGTAATTTGGGTCATGAATCATTTAGTAACCGCTTTAACAGGACAAGTTTATTGCTGCATCAGGAGCGGTGTGGCCAGCGGGAGGAGCTGCTGGAAGGTGTCCAGAGAAGGGCAACAAAGCTGGGGAGGGGTCTGGAGCACAGCCCTGTGAGGAGAGGCTGAGGGAGCTGGGGTTGCTTAGCCTGGAGAAGAGGAGGCTCAGGGGAGACCTTCTTGCTCTCTGCAACTCCCTGAAGGGAGGTTGTAGCCAGGTGGGGGTTGGTCTCTTCTGCCAGGCAAGCAGCAGCAGAACAGGATCTCAGGGAGTGATAGGACTGGGGGGAATGGAATGGAGCTGGAGGTGAGGAGGAAGTTCTTCCCCATGAGAGTGGTGAAGGCCTGGAATGGGTTGTCCAGGGAGGTGGTTGAGGCCCCAGCCCTGGAGGTGTTTAAGGCCAGGCTGGATGAGGCTCTGGCCAGGCTGATCTAGTGTGGGGTGTCCCTGCCCATGGCAGGGGGGTTGGAACTAGAAGATCCTTGTGGTCCCTTCCAACCCTGACTGATACTATGGTACAACAAGAGGACACAGTCTCAAACGGTGCCAGGGGAGGCTTAGGTTGGATGTTAGGAAGAAGTTCTTCATATAAAGAGAGATTGGCCACTGGGATGTGCTGCCCAGGGAGGTGGTGGAGTCCCCATCCCGGGAGGTGTTTAGGAAGAGCCTGGATGAGGCCCTTGGTGCCAGGGTTTGGTTGATCAGATGGTGCTGGGTGAGAGGCTGGACTGGATGAGCTCTGAGCTCTTTTCCAGCCTGCTTAATTCTGCGTCCTGTGATCCTGTGATCTCTTGTCAGCAGGACTCGGGGCCGTGGCCGGCTGGGGCAGGCAGGGCTGCGGCTGGGGAGCAGCCTGGGGCAGGGGATTAACAAGCAGAGCATTGCCTCGGCGGCGCTCCCTCGGCTATCGATCCCCCCCACCGGGCGCCGACAAAAGGGGAGGCATGAAAGGAAAGGCGGATGAAAAATGCATCAAAGCCGTGTGGAGCACAGGTCTCCGTGGGGGTGATGACTCCTTTCATGCGCTGCAACCTTGCCTGCCGATAGCCAGCGCTTCCCTGCCCCTCGCAGGCGCTTTGAAGCCAGCCTGTCGGAGCCCTCCCCTTGCAGTCGCACCGAAGGCAGCCTCTCCTCGCCGCCTCCTCAAGCAGCCCTCGGGGGTCTGCAGCGCTGCAGCCATCCTCATCCCTAGCCCCGCCAGGAGCTCCCTGGCACCTGCCAGGCTCCAGCAGGGGCTAACTGTGCCGTTTCTTTTGCTGTTGTCCTGCTGCTGCCGGCTGCCCCCTCACAAACTGGCACGGGATGGCTGTGTGGGGTCGTGTGGGGTGCTGAAGGTGCTGATGTGGGATGCTGGAGCAGGCAGTGTGGGGTGCTGGAGCGGCTGGAGCAGGCAGTGTGGGGTGCTGGAGCGGCTGGAGCAGGCAGTGTGGGGTGCTGGAGCGGCTGGAGCAGGCAGTGTGGGGTGCTGGAGCGGCTGGAGCAGGCAGTGTGGGATGCTGGAGCAGCTGGGGCAGGCAGTGTGGGGTGCTGGAGCAGCTGGAGCAGGCAGTGTGGGGTGCTGGAGCGGCTGGAGCAGGCAGTGTGGGATGCTGGAGCAGCTGGGGCAGGCAGTGTGGGGTGCTGGAGCAGGCAGTGTGGGATGCTGGAGCAGGCAGTGTGGGGTGCTGGAGCGGCTGGAGCAGGCAGTGTGGGATGCTGGAGCAGCTGGGGCAGGCAGTGTGGGGTGCTGGAGCAGGCAGTGTGGGATGCTGGAGCAGGCAGTGTGGGGTGCTGGAGCGGCTGGAGCAGGCAGTGTGGGATGCTGGAGCAACTGGGGCAGGCAGTGTGGGGTGCTGGAGCAGGCAGTGTGGGATGCTGGAGCAGCTGGGCAGGCAGTGTGGGGTGCTGGAGCAGCTGGGCAGGCAGTGTGGGGTGCTGGAGCAGGCAGTGTGGGATGCTGGAGCAGCTGGGGCAGGCAGTGTGGGGTGCTGGAGCAGGCAGTGTGGGGTGCTGGATCAGCTGGGCAGGCAGTGTGGGGTGCTGGAGCAGGCAGTGTGGGGTGCTGGAGCAGCTGGGCAGGCAGTGTGGGGTGCTGGAGCAGGCAGTGTGGGGTGCTGGAGCAGCTGGGCAGGCAGTGTGGGGTGCTGGAGCAGGCAGTGTGGGGTGCTGGAGCAGCTGGGCAGGCAGTGTGGGGTGCTGGGGCAGGCAGTGTGGGATGCTGGAGCAGCTGGGGCAGGCAGTGTGGGGTGCTGGAGCAGCTGGGCAGGCAGTGTGGGGTGCTGGAGCAGGCAGTGTGGGATGCTGGAGCAGCTGGGGCAGGCAGTGTGGGGTGCTGGAGCAGGCAGTGTGGGGTGCTGGATCAGCTGGGCAGGCAGTGTGGGGTGCTGGAGCAGGCAGTGTGGGGTGCTGGAGCAGCTGGGCAGGCAGTGTGGGGTGCTGGAGCAGGCAGTGTGGGGTGCTGGAGCAGCTGGGCAGGCAGTGTGGGGTGCTGGAGCAGGCAGTGTGGGGTGCTGGAGCAGCTGGGCAGGCAGTGTGGGGTGCTGGAGCAGGCAGTGTGGGGTGCTGGAGCAGCTGGAGCAGGCAGTGTGGGGTGCTGGAGCAGCTGGGCAGGCAGTGTGGGGTGCTGGAGCAGGCAGTGTGGGGTGCTGGAGCAGGCAGTGTGGGGTGCTGGAGCAGCTGGAGCAGGCAGTGTGGGATGCTGGAGCAGGCAGTGTGGGGTGCTGGAGCAGGCAGTGTGGGGTGCTGGAGCAGGCAGTGTGGGGTGCTGGAGCAGGCAGTGTGGGGTGCTGGAGCAGCTGGAGCAGGCAGTGTGGGATGCTGGAGCAGGCAGTGTGGGATGCTGGAGCAGGCAGTGTGGGGTGCTGGAGCAGGCAGTGTGGGGTGCTGGAGCAGCTGGAGCAGGCAGTGTGGGATGCTGGAGCAGGCAGTGTGTGACACTGGAGTGGCTGGGCAGTGTGGGATGCTGGAGCAGGCACCATGGGCAGCTGGAGTGGGCAGCTGGCAGTGGGAGCCTGGCAGCTGGGCAGGTTGTGCAGCCCTGGCCCTGCAGCCCCTCTGGCAGCAGCCTGTGGGAATGTGAGGGGGAGCAGCCCCAGCTCAGACAAAGCCAACACAGAATCAATCAAAGCCTGGGCTGCTGAGGCAGTTCCTCTGCCTGCTCCTTGGTTAATTCTACTCTGTTCTATTCTAAATCCTGACAGCTGCTGTTAGCAGAGGCAGGGAGGGCAGCCCCAGGCCCTACACATTGCAGGAGCCAGGCCACCAAGAGCAGGTTTGGTGTCTAGGGAGAGATGTGGGATTGTCCCTGAAGGAGTAAGACTGCAGAGCATGGACTCTGAGGAGGAAAAGCTTCACAGAGTCACTCAGGTTGGAAAAGTGCTCAGAGATCATCCAGTCCAACCTGGCACCCAACACCTCATGACTAACTAAACCATGGCACCAAGTGCCTCATCCAGGCTCTTCCTAAACACCTCCAGGGATGGTGACTCCACCACCTCCCTGGGCAGCACATTCCAATGGCCAATCTCTCTTGCTGGGAAGAACTTCTTCCTAACATCCAGCCTAAACCTCCCCTGGCACAGCTTGAGACTGTGTCCTCTTGTTCTGGTGCTGGGTGCCTGGGAGAAGAGACCAACCCCCTCCTTGGCTACAACCTCCCTTCAGAGAGTTAGAGAGAGCAAGAAGGTCTCCCCTGAGCCTCCTCTTCTCCAGGCTAAGCAACCCCAGCTCCCTCAGCCTCTCCTCCCAGGGCTGTGCTCCAGACCCCTCCCCGGCCTCACTGCTCATCTCTGGACACAGTGAGTGAGTGCTGCTGCTCAGATGGGCACTGAGGTGATGCCAGAACCCTTCCCAGCAGTGATGCCTTCCAGGTGGAAAACCAGCTCTTGATGTGGGTTGATTTAAAGTGCCTTTGCTGCAAGAGTTGGCCAGGCACTGGCACAGGCTGCCCAGGGAGGTGGTGGAGTCCCCATCCCTGGAAGCTGGGGGTGGTTGGGGCCCTGTCCCTGGAGGTGTTTAAGCCCAGGCTGGATGAGGCTCTGGCCAGGCTGATCTAGTGTGGGGTGTCCCTGCCCATGGCAGGGGGTTGGAGCTAGCTGATCCTTGTGGTCCCTTCCAACCCTGACTGATTCTATGATACTGCTGTGATGTTATGGTTTACTGGTGCTGGCTTAGCAGCTCTGGTGGGATTGGAGCTCCAGGTGAGTGGTTGATGATCCCAGTGGCCTCTTCCAGCCTCAGCAGCTGTATGGTTCTATGACTCTCTGTCCAGCCCAAGCCCCTGCAGTCAGCAGGGACACCTGCAACTGGAGCAGGTTGCTCAGACCCCCAGACAACCTGACCTGGTTCCAGGGCTGGGGCAGCTCCCACCTCTCTGGGCAACTGATGTGAGGGAAGAGCTGACCCAGCTGTCTGTCCTGGGGGGGATGGAAGGCAGCTGGCATACACTGGTAGAGCACCCTCCCCCCACCCTCCCATCCCATGGTGAACACAGCAGCTGGCTGGGGGGTTGTTTGGGTTTGATTTGGGGGTTGGGGGGGTGTGTTTGTCCATGGGAGCAGGCAGGTGTGGGCAGGGTTCAGCCTGTGCCCATCTCCACTGGGGCTGACTCTGCCTGAGCCCTCTTGTGCCCCTTGTGCCCCCCCTCCCCAGTTGGCAGGAAGCAGTTCATGAAGTTTGAGAGTGCAAGCAGGGCAGCAGAGGTGCTGGGCTGCCAGCTGGAGGAGCTCACCACAGCTGTCTTCAAGCACCACCTGAAGCAGATCCTGGCACAGGTTGTGGCCCGGGGCCACCCTCATCCCCCAGCAGACCCAAGCCCGCCAGGTACCAGGCTGCTGCAGCCCTTTTGCCTTCCTTCGTGGGGCAGAGGGGGCTGCAGTGCTCTGCATGGGGGACATGGGGGGCTGCTGGGAGGGGGAGAAGCCCTGAGGTCCACTGAAGTGTGCTCATTGCATGCCTGGATGGGGCCTCAAGCAAGCTGGGCTAGTAAGAGGTGGCTCTGCCCGTGGCAGGGGGCTTGGAACTGGTGGTCTTTAAGGTCCCTTCCAGCCCAAACCTCTCAGCCTCTTCTTCTCCTGACTGAACAACCCCAGTTGCCTCAGCTGCTCTTCACCAGGCCTGTTCTCCATACCCTTCCCCCTTTCCCACCCTCCACCCCCTTGCCCCCTTTCCCCCCTCCACACCCTTCACTGCCCTTCTCCAGACCTGCTCCAGCCCCTCAGTGTCCCTCGTGGAGTGGAACAGCAGGGATTTAATTCAGGGGGCTGATCCAGCACACCCATAGCAGAGAACCCACCTAGATTCAGGGTCAGCCTTTCCAAGCCCAGCTCATCTTCAACAGCAGAGCTACAGCTGGAACCCTGCAAGTGACTCTGATCCAAGCAGGGGCTTGCAGAGCCAGCCTTTAGCATGGCAATGGTTGGACTCATCTGGAGGCAACTGATGTGGCTTTTGCCCTTCTCCTCTCTCTGCCTGTGCCAGGGCCAAAGATGACAGGTGTGGAGTGTGTGGAGGGGATGGCTTCTGGTCTCTATGAAGAGCTCTTTGCCGTGGTTGTCTCACTGATCAACAGGTATGGAAGTGCTGGGCATGGTGCTGGGGGCATCAGTGGGTGCTAGCTGCTCCTCTTGGGGCTGCCAAAGAGGGGTTCTTCTTGGGGGCTCTCTGGAGGGAGGGGTGGAGCAAGGATGCTGAGGGGGAATAAAAAGGAAGTTGCCTGAAAATCTCCACCTGGAGGCCCTGCTGGCACTGGTGTGAGGACACTGTCAGTCCCAGCACTGGGGCTGAGGAGCCCCACAGAGCAGCACCTCTGTGGCATGTGTCCTGCTGGCATGGGCAGACTGGCAGGGAGGGAGAGCTGGCACCTGTGGTGCCTGTGGAGTGGAGAACATCATGGTCTGGAGCCCTGGGACAGGCTGCCCAGGGAGGTGGCTGAATCCTCACCCCTGGAGGTGTTTAAGAGGCACAGAAAGGTGGTGGTGAGGCACATGGTTTTGTGGGATCAGAGGATCAACAAGGCTGGAAAAGACCTCAGGGATCATCAAGTCCAACCTGTCACCCAACACCTCCTGGCTAACTAAACCATGGCTCCAAGGGCACCAACCAGAGAGTGAGCTCAGAGGTCTTTCCCAACCCAAACAAGTCTGAGGTTCTCTGATTCCATGGTGCTGAGGGGAGCAGCTCAGCTTCCTGCTGCTAACAGATGAGACTTTGAAGCCTGCACTCAAGGTGTGGGCAGTATGGACAGAGCAATAAAGCAGCCAGGGGACCTCACAGTGAGCCCTACTGATGGGTGGTAGGAGCAACCTTCCACCAGCCCAGGCTGCTCAAGCCCCCATCCAGCCTGGCTGTGAACACTTCCAGGTTTGGAGCCTCCACAGCTCCTCTGGGCAACCTGGGCCAGTGCCTCCCCACCCTGCTGGGGAAGAGTTTCTTCCTGAGCAAGAGGGACAAGCAAAGGAACTGGGCAAGGTTTGGGTGCTCCCTGACAGGGGAGACTGGGAGAGGAGGAGATGGGAGGAACTGGGCAAGGTTTGGGTGCTCCCTAACAGGGGAGACTGGGAGAGGAGGAGATGGGAAGCACTGGGCAAGGTTTGGGTGCTCCCTGACAGGGGAGACTGGGAGAGGAGGAGATGGGAAGCACTGGGCAAGGTTTGGGTGCTCCCTGACAGGGGAGACTGGGAGAGGAGGAGATGGGAAGCACTGGGCAAGGTTTGGGTGCTCCCTGACAGGGGAGACTGGGAGAGGAGGAGATGGGAAGCACTGGGCAAGGTTTGGGTGCTCCCTGACAGGGGACACTGGAAGAGGAGGAGATGGGAAGCACTGGGCAAGATTTAGGTGCTCCCTGACAGGGGAGACTGGGAGAGGAGGAGATGGGAAGCACTGGGCTGGGCTGGTGCCCACCCAGCGACAGGAAAGCTGTGGGAGAGGCGATGCCAGCTCCAAAGGGAGAGCTGAGGCACATCCATGAGTGAAACCTGGTGGGGTGTTGTGTGTGTCTCTCTCTTTTCTCCAGGTCTTTCTCCTCTCAGCACCTCTCCATGGCCTCCATCACAGTGGTGGACACCCCTGGCTTCCACAACCCACGGCACCAGCGGGGAGAGCAAGCAGCAACCTTTGAGGAGCTCTGCCACAACTATGTGCACGAGAGGCTGCAGGCTCTCTTCTATGAGAAGACCTTCCTCCTGGAGATGGAGAGGTACAGAGAGGTGAGGAACCAGCTGGCCAAAAAGGCCAATGGCATCCTGGCCTGCAGCAGGAACAGTGTGGCCAGCAGGAGCAGGGAGGTCATTCTGCCCTGTACTCAGCACTGCTCAGGCCATACCTTGAGTCCTGTGTCCAGATCTGGGCTCCTCAGTTTAGGAAAGATGTTGAGATGCTGGAAGGTGTCCAGAGAAGGGCAACAAAACTGGGGAGGGGTCTGGAGCACAGCCCTGTGAGGAGAGGCTGAGGGAGCTGGGGTTGCTTAGCCTGGAGAAGAGGAGGCTCAGGGGAGACCTTCTTGCTCTCTCCAACTCCCTGAATGGAGGCTGTAGCCAGGTGGGGGTTGGTCTCTTCTCCCAGGCAGCCAGCACCAGAACAAGAGGACACAGTCTCAAGCTGTGCCAGGGGAAGTTTAGGCTGAAGGTGAGGAGAAAGTTCTTCCCAGCAAGAGAGATTGGCCATTGGAATGTGCTGCCCAGGGAGGTGGTGGAGTCCCCATCCCTGGAGGTGTTTAGGAAGAGCCTGGATGAGGCACTTGGTGCCATGGTTTAGTTGATTAGATGGTGCTGGGTGCTAGGTTGGACTGGATGATCTCTGAGGTCTTTTCCAGCCTGGTTAATCCTACCCTATCCTGTCCTACCCTAACCAGGCCTGGGAGCACATGGGGATGGGCCCTTCATGTCTTACCATGGTGTGACCAAAGAACAGCCTCAGTAGATCCAATGGGAGGCACATTGAAGGGGCTGGCTGCAGTGGTAGCCTTCAGCTGGGTTGCTCACCCCCCACCTCTTGCCCCACTTGTGGTCTCCTTGGGACAAGGGGAAGTGTCCTCAAGTTGCACCAGGGGAGGGTTAGGTTGGATGTTAGAAGAACCTCCTTCACTGACAGGGTTCTCAAGCACGTGGAACAGGCTCCTCAGGGAGGCTGCTGACTCCCCCTCCCTGGAGGGCTTTCAAAGAGGCAGAGATGTGGTGCTGAGGTTTAGCCCCAGCCTTGGTAGTTAGATGAGGGTTGGGCTCCACGACCTGGAAGGTCATTTCCATCTGAAAGGCTTCTGTGATTCTCTGGTTTCAGAGTGCTCTGACATCTCTTTGAACTTGCATGTTGCAGCTCGGGAGGCCTCCTGCCCTCCTGTTAGTGCAGCTGAGCTGTGCCTCGGCTGGTGAATAATGGAGACTAGAAAGGGGAATGATGAATCCTTGTAGAAATCAGCTGCAAGCAGAGATGAACTCATTAGGCTTGCAGAAGCTGCTCTGATACCTCCAGCTCTGGGAGAACTGCTGGCTTCTCATGGCTTCACATTCACACTTCACTTGGCCAAGTGCTGCTCACTGGTGATGAATATGCAGCCAGGCTTCAGGAGACAGCGAGCTCACGGGGCTGAGCAGGGGCAGGGCCCACCCCATCCTCCTCCCAAGCCATCTCCACTTGGCTTCCAGACATCAAACCAGGTCTAGAGCAGAAATCTTCTGAGGAGCAGCTGAGGGAGCTGGGGGTATCCAGCCTGGAAAAAAGGGAGGCTGAGGGGAGACCTTCTGGCCCTCTACAACTCCCTGAAAGGAGGCTGGAGCCAGGTGGGGCTTGGTTCCTTCTCCCAAGGAACAAGTGATAGGAAAAGAAGAAATGGCCTCAAGTTGCCCCAGGGGAGGTTTAGGTTGGACATGAAGAGCAATAGCTTCCCCTTGAGGGTTGTCCAGGCCTGGCTCAGGCTACCCAGAGCAGTGGTGAAGTCCCCATCCCTGGAGGGGTTTCAAAGCCGTGGAGATGCGGTGCTGAGGGCCGCGGTTTGGCGGTGCCCTGGCAGTGCTGGGTTCTGGTTAGACTGGATGAGCTGAAAGGTTTCTTCCAGCCCACCCCATCCTGGGACTCTCTGACTGAAGCAAGCTTTCAAATGATGTTTTCCAGGAAAATGTTGAGGTGTCTTTTGATCTTCCAGAGCGCTCTCCGCTGGCCACGCTGTCCATCATCGACCTGAGCTCCTCACAGGTAACCTGGCCCCAGCGAGAGGGGGTTGCTCTGGTTGGGTTTGAAGCATCCTCTTCCTCAGGAGGAGACCTCAGGGTTGATGTCCAGAGCTGGATGATGCCAGGAGGGTTTCCTCAGCCTGCTCTGGGGCAGGGGACACGGGTGGGCAGCTGTGGTGGGGGGCAGGATGGGAATGAGGTGGAAGTGGGATGGGAACAAAGTGGAAGTAGGCTGGGAATGAGGTGGAAGTAGGCTGGCCTTTTGCCACCCTGCCAGGTGGATCACACCTGGAGGTGACCAAGGACCTTGTCACCAAGGACCCTCTCCTTTGGGCAGCCACAGGTGCTGCCCAGCAGCCCCGGGGCCAGCCGCAAGGGGCTGCTGTGGATCCTGGATGAGGAGGTGCTGATCCCAGGCTCCGGGGACAGCACTGCCTTCGAGCGCCTCTGCTCCTACTTCACCACCAAGGGACCCGAGCAGGAGGGTAAGTTGGGGTCAGCTCAGCTGCTTGGGAAATGCAAGGAACCCTGGAGCAGATGGGACAGCTCCCTGGGGTTTTCTCCTGGGGTGACCTGGGCAGGCTGGAAAGTTGAGTGGAGGGGAAGTTCATGAAGCTGAAGGAGGGCATGTGTAAGGAGGAATAACCTCCTGAACCAGCACAGGGGAGGGTTTGACCTGCTGGTAAGCAGCTCTGCAGAGAAGGACCTGGGAGTGCTGGTGGACAGCAAGGTGCCCATGAGCCAGCAATGTGCCCTCCTGTCCAAGAAGGCGAATGGACTCCTAGGGTGCATCAAGAGGAGTGTGGCCAGCAGGTCAAGGGAGGTTCTCCTCCTCCTCTACTCTGCCCTAGTGAGGCCACAGCTGGAGTTCTGGGTCAAGTTCTGGGCTCCCCAGCTCAAGAGAGGCAGAGAACTCCTGGAGAGAGTCCAGGAGCATCTCTGTGAAGAGGAAAGACTGAGAGCCCTGGGGCTGTTGAGTCTGGAGAAAAGCAGCCTGAGAGGGGATCTGAGAGGGGATCAACAAGAGCTGAAGGGTGGGGGACAAGAGGATGGGGCCAGTGGTGCCCAGTGACAGGACAAGGGGCAATGGGCACAAACTGGAAGCCACCTGAAT
This sequence comes from Melanerpes formicivorus, assembly GCF_026170545.1. Taxonomy (NCBI): domain Eukaryota; kingdom Metazoa; phylum Chordata; class Aves; order Piciformes; family Picidae; genus Melanerpes; species Melanerpes formicivorus. Next base: position 305,111 of record NW_027142424.1, on the reverse strand, counting down.
GGGGGGAGAGGTGCTGGAGCCCTGGGGCAGGCTGCCCAGAGAGGTTGTGGAGTCTCCTCTGGAGAGCTTGCAAACCCAGCTGGCCATTGTGATGCTGGGCAAGCTGCTGCGGGTGCCCCTGCTTGAGCACTGGATGGTCCCTGGTGGTGCTGGGATTCTGTTTGAGGGGTTGTGGGTGTTGCAGGGGACAGCTGCATCCGGAGGTGTGAGCAGGCTCTGCAGTTTGAGATCTCCCACCAGCTGGGCACCGACCCCGTGCGCTACGACCTCACAGGCTGGGTCAGCAAGGCCAAGCCCAACCTCTCCGCTCACAACGCCACCCACGTGCTGCAGAGCTCCACCATGTGAGTATGAGGGAGCTGCCATGGTGCCAGTGCTCATCCCTGGGCTTATGGCTTGGGGCTGACCCCACTGGGAGCTGAGGATCCCAACCCGCCCCAGCTCCAGGAGGCCGTCTGTGGTGGGCAGGCTGTGTTGGAGCACCCCAAGAGAGGACCCTGCAGCCTGGCTGAGGTCAGAGGAGCTGCAGGCAGCCAGGGTGGGCAATGGCTGGAAGGAGTCCCTGTCTGTCCTCCCAATGTACAGCCCAAGGGATTCTTTTCCTTGAGGGTTGAGAAGGCCTGGCCCAGGCTGCCCAGGGCCTCAGTGGAGTCCCCATCCCTGAAGGGGTTTCAAAGCTGTGGAGATAGAGTAGGAGTAGAAGTAGAGTAGGAGTAGAGTAGACTAGACCAGACCAGACCAGGCTGGAAGAGACCTTAGAGATCACTGAGTCCAACCTTTCATCCTACTCTATCTAATCAACTAAACCATGGCACCAAGCACCCCATCGAGGACGATGGTTTGGTGGTGCCCTGGCAGTGCTGGGCTAAGAGTTCAACCGGATGATCTGAAAGGTCCCTTCCAGTCAAAACCACTCTGATTCCAAGCTTCACCTGGAGGAAGTTCTAAGACTGGTGGCAACTCAGTGCCCCAACCAGAGTGGCACAGAAGGAAGGGGTGAGGCTCGTCCCAGCGCCCAGCTCTGCTCCGCAGCCGGCTGCCCCGCGGCAGCACCAGCGCTGAGCTCGGGGCGCTGGGCGTTACACCTCCAGGGAAGGGGGGTTGGAAGCAGGGCTTGCAGCTGCACCCCCAGCAGCCTGTGATGTTGTTCCCCCCCTCCAACAGCTCAGCGGTGAGGCAGCTGGTGGAGCCCCACTCGTGGGCAGCGCCGGGCGGCCGCGCCGTGGCAGGGCTGGAGGGACGCTCCCAGGCCGCCCTGCGCCGCAACGCCTGCGTCAGGAAGACCTTCGCCAGCAGCTTCGCAGCCGTGAGGAAGAGGTCGGTGTGTGCCCAGCTCAAGCTGCAGGCGGTGAGTCTGGCCACCAGGAGCATCCTGCCTGCGGGGTGGGTTGATTCGGGGCACGGCAGAGCCCGATGGGCACAGTCTGGAACCCCAGGAGGTCTGGGGCTGCCCAGAGAGGGGTCTGGGGCTGCCCAGAGAGGGTGTGGGGTTTCCTTCTCTGGAGAGATTCCAACCCCCCCTCCCCATGGTACTGTGATCCTGGGCAAGCTGCTGTGGGTGCCCCTGCTTGTGCCTGGATGACCTCCAGAGCTTCCTTCCAACCTCAGCCGTGCAGCGATTCTGTGACCCTCACACTGAGACCCTGCCCCAGACACACTCTGCCTTGGCAGGAATCCCCCCCAGCCCACCTGGACAGGAACCTCCTGCACCATGGGGCTGGGGGTCACCACTGCTAGGTATAAGACTGAGGGAGTTGGGGCTGTTCAGTCTGGAGAAGAGAAGGCTCCAAGGAGACCTCATTGTAGCCTCCCAGTATCTGAAAGGGGCTACAAGAAGGCTGGGGAGGGACTTCTGAGGGTGTCAGGGAGGTATAGGACTGGAGGGGTTGGAACAGAACTACAAATGGGGAGATTCAGATTGGATGGTAGGAAGAAGTTTTTCTCCATGAGGGTGGTGAGAGCCTGGCACAGGTTGCCCAGGGAGGTGGTGGCAGCCTCATCCCTGGAGGTGTTTGCAGCCAGGCTGGATGTGGCTGTGAGCAACCTGCTGTGGTGTGAGGTGTCCCTGCCCACGGCAGGGGGGTTGGAACTGGCTGATCCCTTCCAGCCCTGACAATTCCATGATTCTCTAAGTGGGGGTCACTACTGCATAAGGAATACTTGTGTTTTGACACTGAGGGTGGTGAGAGCCTGGCCTGGGCTGCCCAGAGAGGTGGGAGCTGCAGCCCCAGCCCTGCAGGTCAGGTTGTCTGGGGTTCTGAGCACCCTGCTCTAGCTGGGGATGCACTCGGTGGCCTTTAAGGATCCCTTCCCACCCGAACCAGGCTATGACTCTATGCTTCTGTGCAGCAGAAGGGCTCTTGGCCCCAGGTGCTGTTGTGGCTGTGGGTGGCCAGGAGCCTCCCTAGCAGTGCTGCTGCTGAGGGCATCCATCCCAGCCAAGCAAATCCCCCAGCAGATTACACATGCACCTTGCTGGGCCCCCACTTAATCCTCTTAAGCACTCAGCCGAGTTGAGTGACCCTCCGTGCTGGGCACCTGCCAAGCTCCTGCTGGTCTCAGCCATAATTAGGTGCCTCAGCTCTCTGGAGGAGAGGAGGCTCAGCCTCTGTAAGCTTTGTGCCCCTGGATCATCCCTGGCAAACCTTTGCCCAGAAACACTCCACTCTGGTAGCCCATCAATGGAAAGCATGGGGTTGCAGGAGGGAGCTCCTGCTCAGCACCTGTGGCCAGCACCTTGAGCTCACCTCTCTGACCAGGCTCTCAGACACTGGAACAGGCTCCCCAGGGAGGTGGTTGAGTCCCCTGGAGGTGGTTAAAAGCCACAGAGGTGTGGTGCTGAGGGACATGGTTTAGCATCAGGCTTGGCAGAGTTAGAGAGGAGGGGCAGGACTGGGTGAGCTTAAAGGTCTTCTCCAGCCCAGATGATTCTGTGAGTCTCTGATGAAGCTGCTGTCCCTAACAGCCACTTGAGCTTTGAGGTCTCTGAGGGTGGCTCCTTGGCCACCCACCCTGCTGTGGGTGCACAAGGAGCGTCTCCCACCACCACCACCACCACCTGCTGCCCCTTTGCCCCCCTGCACCCCACTGACCTCTCCTTGCTTGGCAGGATGCCCTCACCAACCTGCTCCGACGGTCCCAGCTGCACTTTGTCCACTGTCTGCTGCCTGGACCAGGGATGGAGGGGCTTGGCCCTGCTCCCCCCGCGCCACCTGACGCAGCCCCCCAGCTGGACGTGCCAACCCTGCGAGCCCAGCTGGAGGGGACCCAGCTCCTGGATGCTCTTCGCCTCCACCGCATCGGTAGGGCTGGCCCTCCGCTGCTGCCATCTGCAGCACCCGCGCTGCCCCGCTCATGCCGCCCCACCCGTGCCATCCTGCCCCACCCGTGCCGCCCACCTGTGCTGCCCTGCCCGTGCCACCCCCCCGTGCTGCTGTTCCCACAGCACCTACCCGTGCTGCCCTGCCCGTGCCACCTACCCATGCTGCCCTGCCTGTGCCACCCACCCATGCTGCCGTGCCCACAGCACCTACCCATGCTGCCGTGCCCACAGCACCTACCCGTGCTACCCTGCCCGCGCCACCCACTCGCGCCACCCGCCCGTGCTGCCCTGCCCGCGCCACCCCCCCGTGCTGCCCTGCCCGCGCCACCCCCCCGTGCTGCCCTGCCCGCGCCACCCCCCCGTGCTGCCCTGCCCACAGCACCTGCCCGTGCTGCCCTGCCCGCGCCACCCGCCCGTGCTGCCCTGCCCACGCCACTCACCCATGCTGCCGTGCCCACAGCTCAGCCCTTACACACTGCAGGAGGAAGCCCCTGAGGTTTTGTGGCTGCTTGTTGCCAGGGTTCCCTGCCCACATCCTGCAGTGCTGCCAGGTGGCACAGCCTGCCACAGTGGCTGAACCTCAACCTCCAGTGGGGTTCCTTCATGCTGCCCTTGCAGTATGAGGCTGGGCCTGCACTGACCACGGGCACAGTCCGTGCCATGGGGAGAGGGATCCATGCAGGAGACCTAGGAGCCCCTCCTGCATGACAGGAAGCACTGGGATGGCATCTGGCCACCTCAGGTGTTATCTCTGCTGCTTCTCCGCTCCCTCCACCTTGCCCTCACTCCAGGCATCTCCCTGGGTTCCCACCTTTTGCTGTCAGGACATTGCCACCCTTTGCAGAACCCCCCTACTTCTGGTTCCCTCCCCAGTGTTTCATTGCAAGCCACAAGCTCCCCTGGGCTGGCAGGGCCACCACCAATGTCTGTCTGTCTGTCCCCAGGGTATGCAGACCGCCTGCTCCTGACCCAGTTCCGACGGCGCTTCCAGGTGCTGGCTCCAGATGTCATGAGGAAGCACAGCTCTGCTTATGAGGTGCCCAATGAGAGCAAGGTAGGATCACAGCACCAACCAGCTTGGAAAAGACCTCAGAGATCATCAAGCCCAACCTATCCCCTGATACCTAACACCTCCTGACAACTAAGCCATGGCTCCAAGTGCCACGTCCAAGCCTTTCTTGAGCCCCCCCAGGGATGGGGACTCCACCACCTCCCTGGGCAGCACATCCCAATGGCTAACAACTCTCTCTGGGAAGAACTTTCTCCTCACCTCCAGCTTAAACCTCCCCTGGCACAGCTTGAGACTGTGTCCTCTGTTGCTGCTTGCCTGGGAGAAGAGACCAACCCCCACCTGGTTACAACCTCCCTTCAGGCAGTTGTAGAGAGCAGTAAGGTCTCCCTGCTGGGCTGGGGAGCAGAAGCTAAGATCCTCATGATCACAGAATCACCAAGGTTGGAAGAGACCTCTAAGATCATCAAGTCCAACCAGGCACCACAGACCTCATGACTAAACCATGGCACCAAGTGCCACATCCAATCCCCTCTTGATCCCCTCCAGGCATGGGGACTCCACCACCTCCCTGGGCAGCACATCCCAATGGCTAACAACTCTCTCTGGGAAGAACCTTCTCCTCACCTCCAGCCTAAACTTCCCCTGGCACATCTTGAGACTGTGTCCTCTTGTTCTGGTGCTGGTTGCCTCACAGCAGAGGGGTTCTGGTCCTCCCATCATTGCTGTGACCCCCTCTGGCCCTTCTTTATGTGTTGTGGGCTCCCCAGCTGGCCCCAGCACTGCAGGTGGGGTCCCAGCAGAGTGGAGCAGAGGGGCAGAATCCCTTCCCTCTTCCTGCTGCCCACTCAGGACACGTTTGGCTCCGGGCTTGGAGTGCACAGTGCCACTTCACATCCAGCTCTTCACACCCCACCACCCTCCTCAAGTCCTTTTCCAGCCCTTCACCCCCACCCTCACCAGCTGGTGGTCCAAACCCCTTCCCTGCACTGCTATGCTGCATCCCCACCTCCCCCTGCTGCCTGCTCAGCTGCAGCTCTGCTGCTTCAAGGTACTCCTGGACCCGTGGGAAAAGCTTTGTCCTTCCTGGAGGAGATGATCCTGCTGGGGGGATGTGATATGGAGTGAGGTATTAGCAGAGGATTTCTGTCACTGTTTCTGCAGCTCTGGGATTTTCACCTCTCTGCTTTGTCCAGGCAGTGCTTTTGCTGCCCTGGGGGGAACGTTCCCTGCTGCTGGTTGGTGTGGCCCTCACGTTGGCCCAGAGCTCAGAGTAATTGAGTTCAGGCTTCTCCAACAGCTCAGGACTAATCTCCTGCATGGCTCAGCTCTCTGCTGCTGAGCTCAGAGGAGGGAAATCTTGATGCTTTCCCTGCTGCTTTCAGCTTCGTGGGCTGAGCTGTTGGGGAGCACCAAGGGCTCACAGCCAAGCAGCAGCAGCAGCACAGCTGGAAGCCAGCAGAGCTCTGGTGACAGCACGGAGCAGAGTCCCCCACACTGAGAAGGTGGTTGGCTGCTCATCATCCATCATCTCACCTGTCCCCAAGGGGCTGGCTGCAGTGGATCCAGCCTCAGCAAGCTCCCAAGGGAGGGCAGTGGGGCTGCCCCAGCCCTGGGATGGGGCTTTGGCCCCAGGGACATGGTGCATTTGCTTCTGTCCCTCTAAGAAAGCAGAGCTGCCTCTCCCTCCACATCTCTGCAGAGCACATTACTCAGGGTGGGGGCAAAAATATGGAGATGATGACTTCTGGATGGTGAGAAAAAGATCTCTGCCCTGGCAGAAGTGGCTTCCAGTGTGGCTGACCCACCAGGCACAGCCCCTGCAGAGCCCCTGGCTGGATGGTGCTGGGATGGATTCTTTCTTTCCCCTGAGCAGTCTCCTTCCATGGCCACCTGTGCACTGGGTCCTTCCTGACCAGGGATGGCTGTAGCAGCTGTAGGTCTTCCCTCCCCATGCTACCTAAAGGCCTTCCATGGCAGAAAGCCCTTCTGACCCCAGGACTTGGGGCTGGGGAAGCTGCTTTGGGGCTGGGTGAGTGCAGTGCTGGATGGGGAGGAGGAAAGGAGAGCACAGCTGGGTGCTCATAAGCTGGAGACACCCTTCCTGGGTGCCCACAAGGTGGATGCACCCTTCCTGGGTGCCCATAAGGACCAGGGGTCTCTGTGCCTGGTTTCAGCAGGCTCATACCAGGGTGCAAAAGTCTTCTGAGCAGTTCAGTGATGCTCTGCTGTTCTCCACAGGCTATAGAGGAGCTCTTCCAGGCACTGGATCTGGAGAAGAAGAGCGTTGCCATAGGACGCAGCCAGGTATGGTGGCTCTGATCTCTGCTTCCCAGTTGCTCCCAGTGCACAGCCAGCCCCATGCCAGCTGCCCAGAGCAGCCCAGTCTGGGGAGGATGCCCTCTCCTCCCCATGGCATCTGTGTAGGGTGAGAACCCAAACCCCACCAGGAGTGCTGTGCCCAGTTCTGGGGCCTCCAACACAAGAAAGACATGGAGCTGATGGAGCAGGTCCAGAGGAGCTCACAAAGATGATCTGGCCAGGCTGGAATGGGCTCTGAGCAGCCTGATCTAGTGTGAGGTGTCCCTGCCCAAGGCATGGGGGTTGGAATTGGATGACCCTTGAGGTCCCTTCCAGCCCTGACAGTTCCCTGGTTCTGTGATCAGAGGGCTGGAGCCTTTGGATATAGGCTGGGAGAGTTGGGAGTTGCTCAGCCTGGAGAAGAGAAGGCTTTAGGGAGACCTTAGAGCTGCATTTCAGTATCTGAAGGGGACCTACAGGATGGCTGTGGAGGGACTGTTTAGAAGGGCCTGTGGGGATAGGACAAGGGGCAATGGTTTGAAACTGGAGCAGGGGAGATGTAGGTTGGACATCAAGAGGAAGTTCTTCACAACGAGGATGGGGAGACACTGGAGCAGGTTACCCAGGGATGTGGTTGAGGCCCCAGCCCTGGAGATGTTCAAGATCAGTCTTGATGTGGCCCTGAGCAACCTGCTCCAGTTGGAGATGTCCCTGCTGCCTGCAGGGGGTTGGGCAAGGTGGCCTTTGAGGGTGCATTCTGTGGCTCTGTGTGGTTATGGTGTGGTTACCACTCTGCTCAGCCAGGCAGGTTCAAGGGTTCTGGCAGCAGCAACATCTGAACTTACAGATGGTAGTCTTGAGGAGGGCAGATTTAGACTGGAGATGAGGAAGAAGTTCTTCCCAGTGAGGGTGGGGAGGCACTGGCACAGGCTGCCCAGGGAGGTGGTGGATGCCCTTTCCCTGGAGGTGTTCAGGGATCAGGTTGGATGGGGCCTTGAGCAGCTTGGTCTAGTGGGAGGTGTCCCTGCCCATGGCAGGGGGGCTTGGGTGATCTTGAAGGTCCCTCCCAACCTAAACCATTCCATGAATCTCAACTGAAAATCACAGAATCAACAAAGCCCTCAGAGATCATCCAGTCCAACCTGTCACCCAGCACCTCATGACTACTAAACCATGGCACCAAGTGCCACATCCAGTCCCCTCTTGAACACCTCCAGGGATGAGGACTCCACCACCTCCCTGGGCAGCACATCCCAATGGCTAACAACTCTCTCTGGGAAGAACTTTCTCCTCACCTCCAGCCTAAACTGAAGAGCCTAAACGTGAAGCTTGCTTGCCTTCAGCCCAGGGAGGCTATAAAGAATGAGGTCACTCTACAAACCCTGTGGAGCAAACCCACCTTCCCTTTCTCCCTGCATGGAGCAGCCTGCAGTCCTCTCTCCCTGAAGCCCTGGTGCTTAATCAATAAGGCAGCAGCAGCTCTGCTCTCATCTCCTGCTGGAGGAGTCAGGCTTTCGCCATCCCTTTGAGCATCGATTTCTGTACTGCCTTCTGTGAAGTTAATAGAGACATTAATGAGACAATCAAAGAAGTGGTGGAGCAATCATGGCATTATCTCGAGGCAGGGAGTTTCCTCTGAATTGTGCTTTGATTGGGGTTGTCAGCCCGAAACCAGCAGCTGCCTGGGGCTGCCGCTGGCCTCCCAGGCGCGGTGGAGGCTTTTTGGTCTCCATTTGCATCACAACAGCTGGCAATGATCAGCCTCAGAGAGAACCATGGAATCAGCAAGGTTGGAAAAGACCTCAGAGATCACCGAGGCCAACCTGTCACCCAACACCTCATGACTAAACCATGGCACCAAGTGCCACATCCAATCCCCTCTTGAACACCCCCAGGGATGGGGACTCCACCACCCCCCTGGGCAGCACATCCCAATGGCTAACAACTCTCTCTGGGAAGAACTTTCTCCTCACCTTCAGCCTAAGAGAGACACCTATCCCCGGAGAGAGCTGACACCCAGAGATGTCCTGCACCACAAGAGCTCTTACCCTGAGACATCGACTCTGAGCTACACTCACTGGCAGAGAACCTGTGAATGGTTTCAGTTGGACAGGGTCTCAAGGATCATCCAGTTGCAACCCCCCCTGCCCTGGGCAGGGACACCTCCCCCTGGAGCAGGTGGCTCAAGGCCACATCCAACCTGGCTTTGAACACCTCCACAACCTCCCTGGGCAACCTGTTCCAGTGCCTCACCACCCTCGTGGGGAAGAATTTCTTCCCTGTGTCCACTCTGCATCCAGCTTCCTCCAGTGTGAAGCCATCCCCCCTCATCCCCTCACTCCTGCAGCCCCCTGCAAGTCCTGGAAGGCTGCTCTGAGTTCTCCTCAGAGACTTCCCTTCTCAAATCCTGTGGGTTAGTTCTGGTTTTCCTGCTCCTGGCTCCTTTGCTGCTCTCTCTATCTGTGCTGGCAGTGATGCCCCTGCCAGGGAAGGTGGCTCTGCTCTCCTTGCAGTGGGTGGGACATGGCCAATGGCCCAAGGAACGAGCTTTGAGGACCTGCAGCTACTTGGTGGTTGATGCCCAGGATCACAATGCCCAGCTGGGTTTGGAGTCTCCCCAGAGAAGGAGACTCCACAGCCTCTCTGGGCATCCTGCTCCAGCACCCTCACACCTCCTGGGCAGATGGAACCCCCTGGGTTCTATCTCGTGCCCACTGCCCCTTGTCCTGTCGCTGGGCACCACTGAGAAGAGGCTGGCAAGAAGGAGGAGGCAGAGGAGGCAGGGGCAGAGCAAAGGCCCAACGAGCACAGTGCAAGGCCAGGTCCCACAGGACAACCATCAGCTGAGCTCCCAGGATGTCAGTGAGACCTGGGCAAGCCCACACAGCCCACTTGGGTGATGCTCAGGAGCAGGAGACACAGGGGTGGGGGGAAGGTGCTCTCTGGGACACGCAGCCATCCTGCTGCTGGTCTTGGGGACAGCATGGAGCTGTGACATAGGTCCCTCCTGCTGCCCATGAGTGTCCCCAGGGAGACTGGTGCCAGGGACACCTTCCTGGCACGGGGCAGATGTGTGCACTGTGGGTTTGGCTGGGTAGGGCTGGAATCATTTCCCAGCCCAGCGCTTTGGGCTGGCCCAAGGACCTTTGGTGTCCTGCAGAGCTTGGGGGAGGCTGCCAGGTCTTAGCCAGAACCCTATCCTGCTGGCTGCAGGCAGCTTTCAGACCCTGTCCTGCTCCTGGTCTAACCTCTGTTGCTTGCTGCCAGGTGTTCCTGAAGCCAGGAGTCATCTCCAGACTGGAGAAGCAGCGTGACAAGCTGATAGCCAAGAACATGACCCTGCTCCAGGCTGCTTGCAAGGGCTTCCTCAGCCGCCAGAAGTTCAAGAGGTTGAAGGTATCAATCCCCCAGGGCATGGACACCCTGTGCCCACCAAATGCCAGGCTCTGGCTGCTGCACAGGCTCAGTGCTGCTGTGGCATGGCACACAGCATCCAAGTTGCAGCTCATTTGAGCAGAACAGGCTGACCCCTTGCTGTTCACCCACCTTGTGGCTGCCCCTTTGAAGTCCACCCAGCTGGTGGGCAGATATAGAATCATGGAATTGTCAGGGCTGGAAGGGAGCTCAAGGCTCCAACCCCCTTGCCATGGCCAGGGACACCCCACACTGCAGCAGGTTGCTCACAGCCACATCCAGCCTGGCTGCAAACACCTCCAGGCATGAGGCTTCCACCACCTCCCTGGGCAACCTGTGCCAGTCTCTCACCACCCTTATGGGGAACAACTTCTTCCTAACAACCAATCTCAATCTACCCATTTCTAGTTCTGTTCCACTCCCCCCAGTCCTATCACTCCCTGACACCCTCAAAAGTCCCTCCCCAGCTTTCCTGTAGCCCCCTTCAGATACTGGAAGGCCACAATGAGGTCTCCTGGGAGCCTTCTCTTCTCCAGACTGAACAGTCCCAACTCCCTCAGTCTGTCCTCATAGCAGAGCAGCTCCAGCCCTCTGCTCATCCTCCTGGCCCTTCTCTGGACACCTTCCAGCACCTCCAGACCCTTCCTGTAACAGAGGCTCCAGCACTGGCTGCAGTGCTCCAGGTGTGGTCTCAGCAGAGTGGAGCAGAGGGGGAGAATCAGCTCCCTCGAGCTGCTGGCTGTGCTTCTCTTGCTGCAGCCCAGGGTGTGATTGGCTTTCTGGGCTGCAAGTGCTCACTGCTGGCTCCTGTGGAGCTTCTCCTCCCCCAGCACCCCCAAGGCCTTTTCTTCCTGAGCTGCAGTGTGTTCCCTCATGAGCTGTGTGTCCGCACCGCCAGAGGCTGTGCTGCCATCTCCCGAAGCGCAGAGCTCCTCCGCTGGCCTTTGCTGAGGGGCTTGGCCAGGGCAGGCTGCGGCACACTGCTTGGCTGTGTCTCCCCACAGATCCAGCGCCTCGCTGTCCGCTGCATCCAGAAGAACCTGCTGCTCTTCCAGGCGGTCAGGCACTGGCCCTGGTGGCAGCTGCTGAGCCGCCTCCGGCCCCTGCTCAGCGTCAACCTCGCCGACGAGCAGCTGCACGCCAAAGAAGTACGCTCCAGGGGCAGGAGGGGATGGGGGGAGAGCAGAGTGGGGTGGGGGAGCAGAATGGGGTGGGGTAGCAGAATCATAGAATCAATAAGGGTGGGAAAGACCTCAGAGATCTTCAAGTCCAACCTATCACCCAACACCTCATGACTAACTAAACCATGGCACCAAGTGCCACATCCAATCCCCTCTTGAACACCTCCAGTGATGGGGACTCCATCACCTCCCTGGGCAGCGCATTCCAATGGCCAATCTCTCTTGCTGGGAAGAATTTCTTCCTAACATCCAGCCTAAACCTCCCCTGGCACAGCTTGAGACTGTGTCCTCTTGTTCTGGTTGCCTGGGAGAAGAGCCCAACCCCCACCTGGCTACAGTCTCCCTTCAGGTAGCTGTAGAGAGCAAGAAGGTCTCCCCTGAGCCTCCTCTGCTCCAGGCTAAGCAACCCCAGCTCCCTCAGCCTCTCGTCACAGGGCTGTGCTCCAGACCCCTCCCCAGCCTCGTTGCCCTTCTCTGGACACATTCAAGTGTCTCAACGTCCTTCTTACACTGAGGGACCCAGAACTGGACACAGGACTCAAGGTGTGGCCTAACCAGTGCTGAGTATAGGGGCAGAATGAACTTCCCTTCTCCTGCTGGGATGGGGGTAGCAGAATGGGATGGTGGTAGCAGAATAGGATGGCTGGGGAGCACTGGGGTAGGTTGGAATGGATGGGGTGGGATAGACTGGGATGGGATGGGATTCTTTAGGGGCTGTGCCTGCTGGGTCAGCCACATTGGAAGCCACTTCTGCCAAGGCAGAGATCTTTTTCTCACCATCCAGAAGCCATCATCTCCATTCCCCCCCCACTCCTGAGTAATGTGCTCTGCAGAGATGTGGAGGGAGAGGCAGCTCTGCTTTCTTAGAGGGACAGAAGCAAATGCACCATGTCCCTGGGGCCAAAGCCCCATCCCAGGGCTGGGGCAGCCCCACTGCCCTCCCTGTGCCCCCTGGCAGCTTGCTGAGGCTGGATCCACTACAGCCAGCCCCTTGGGGACAGGTGCTCCCCATCCCTGTGTGAGATGATGAGCAGCCAACCACCTTCTCACTGTGGGGGACTCTGCTCCGTGCTGTCACCAGAGCTGTGCTGGCTTCCAGCTGTGCTGCCACCGCTGATGGGGGGACATTAATGAGCGTTTTCTGACCCAGAAAAGCCACCCTTGGCCCCTCTGCAGTGGTCTGAGCCCTGCACCAAACTCTCAGCCTGTCTTCCCTGGGGTCCTGCTCCTCCTCTTGCCTTCGTGAGGGTTTAACAAGCCGTTTTCCGGCTGATTCGGGCAAAACAAAAGCTGCCCAAGCCCCTGTGGGAACGCTCGGGCCCCATCACCCCCCAGCCCCTGGTTTTATCACAGCGCTGCACGTTCTGCTCCGCTGTCGGACATCAAAGCAGGAGCAGGCTCCACGGAGCAGCTCCTTCAGGCTGCCCGAAGAACAGCATCACAGGAAAAGCACGTTGCCTCTGTGATAACCTTGCCAGGGCCCCAGGAACGCTCTGAGAGCAGCTCTGAGGCCTTTGGCTGCTCCGCCCAAGCCTTTGAGGTGGTTTTTTTTCCCCCCTCTCCCCCCTCCCCGGTGTGCAAACGTGCTCTGTCACACACCGGAGCTGACATTCCCTCCGACCAAATCCCTGGCAGGAGGAGCTGCAGCCCCAGCAAGCTGCAGCCTTCAAAGGATGCCTCCTGAATCGTCTTAATAAGGCAGCCACGTCTCTCCTACTTACTTGGAACAGAAAAAAGAGGCTTTTTTTATGGTGGTTACATATTTCCCCCCCTCTTTCATAAATAAACCAAGCGTGCTGGGGCTCTCCGTGGACCTTTCCTTTCCAATCTGCCCTTAGGAGGAGCTGGCGGCGCTGAGAAAGAAGCTGGAGAAATCTGAGCAGGCTTGCAGTGAGCTCAGGCAGACCACAGAGAAGCTGGAGAGCAAGGTAGACCTTCCCTCCCTCACACACCCCCCCAGCCCCCTCCAAACAATCCCTCTGCTGCAGTCCCTGCTTGGTTGGGCTGGGAAAGGAGCCACCTGGGGATAAATGTGAAAGCACAGCAGCAGATTGGTTTGGGTGGGAAGGGACCTTGGAAGGTCAGCCAGTCCCACCCCCTGCCCTCAGCAAGGTCACCTTCAACTGGAGCAGGTTGCTCAGGGTCCCAAGCAACCTGACCTGGAATCATAGAATCAGTCAGGGCTGGAAGGGACCTCAAGGATCAGCTAGTTCCAATCCCCCTGCCACGGGCAGGGACACCCCACACTAGATCAGGCTGGCCAGAGCCTCATCCAGCCTGGGCTTAAACACCTCCAGGGATGGGGCCTCACCCACCTCCCTGGACAACCCACTGCAGGTTGCAGAGGTGTTCTGCTGGCACCATCACACTAGGATACAGCCAGCAAATCCATCCCAGCAGGAGAAGCTGAGGGCTGGGTGGGGGCTGAGTGACCGCAGCCAGCTGTGGCTCTCCCCGCAGGGCTCAGATAAGCTGCGCTGCCCCATGGCAGCACCAGGGGGTCCCTGCTGGGTGAGCCTCCACCCCCTGCCAGAGCAGTGGGCGCTCCATCTGCGCCCAGAGAGCGGGCAGGATGCCCTGGGGATGGGCCATTGCTGGGGGTGTCCCCAGGGAAAGCCTCCTGTCCCCTCCAGCAAGGAGAGCTGTCACCTCGCGCTGGCAGCAGTGCGTGAGGCTGGAAGGTGGCCACGTGAGTGTCATCCCTTCTGCTGACACAGGGTGTAATTAGAGTGGGGAATGACACACAGATGGATCATGTTCTCCCTGAGCTCTCAGGAGCACGCTTGCCAGCCTCTGCTGACACCAGGAGTGGCTGAGCTCCGTGGCATGAATGCTAATGGCAAGGAGAGAGCGTGCAGGAGGAGGGCTCTGCCTGGCCCCTGCCTCTCAGCATGAGCACAGAATTGCCTGCTTGGAGAAGACCTTAAGATCGTGGAGGCCAACCATAACCTAGCATCTCCCTGTCCACAACTCCTAGACTGTGTCCCTAAGCTCCTTGTCCAAATGTCTTTAAACCCCTCCAGGGGTGGGGACTCCACCACTGCCCAGGGCAGCCTGTCCCAGTGCCTGCTAACCCTTTAGGGGAAGAAATTGTTCCTCATGTCCAACCTAAACCTCCTCTGGGGAAACTTGAGGCCATTTCCTCTTGTCCACACTCCAACTATGGAGTCACATCAACTATGGGCTTGAACTTGTTGGAGCAACCAAGGAGCTCGTGTAGGGGGGCTGCAAAACATCATGAAGTGCCTTGAAGTGTCGTTGGATGGAGGGAAAGGAGCATTGGGAGCCTGCTGCTGGCAGTGCAGCCATAGCAGGCAGCCACACTGGGCACTGCCTGGCTTCCCACTGGTGACACTGGTGGCTGCTGGTGTGCGCTTACCACATACCCTAAGCACTGGCTGCTGTCAGAGGACACTTGGGTTGATCATGGAATCACAGAATTGTCAGGGCTGGAAGGGACCTCAAGGCTCAGCCAGTTCCAACCCCCCTGCCATGGCCAGGGACACCTCACACTAGAGCAGGTTACGCAAAGCCACATCCAGCCTGGCTGCAAACACCTCCAGGGATGAGGCTTCCACCACCTCCCTGGGCAACCTGTGCCAGTGTCTCACCACCCTCATGGGGAAGAATATCTTCTTAACACCCAATCTGAATCTACTCATTTCTAGTTTTGTTCCATTCCCCTACAGTCCTATCCCTCCCTGACACCCTCAAAAGTCCTTTCTCAGCTTTCTTGTGGCCCCCTTCAGATGCTGGAAGGCCACAATGAGGTCTCCTTGGAGCCTTCTCCAGACTGAACAGCCCCAACTCCCTCAGTCTGTCCTCATAGCAGAGTAGCTCCAGCCCTCTGCTCATCCTCATGGCCCTTCTCTGGACATGTTCCAGCACCTCCAGATCCTTCCTGTACCAGGGGCTCCAGGACAAGATGCAGTGCTCCAGGTGGGGTCTCAGCAGATGGAGCAGAGGGGGAGAATCCCCTCCCTCGAGCTGCTGGCTATGCTTCTCTTGCTGCATCCCAGGATGGGATTGGCTTTCTGGGCTGCAAGTGCCTTCTGGTGGTTCATGTTGAGCTTCCCAACCACCAGCACCCCCAAGTCCTTTTCTTCATGGGCTGCTCTCAAGCCAGTTGCTGCCCAGCCTGTATCCATGCTTGGGATTGCCCTGACCCAGCTGAGTCCTGAGCACTGATATAGGCTGGGCAGCAACTGGCTTGATGAAAGGTGGCTGGCCACCCCCCTGAGCATGGTGGTGCCCAGACTGACTCCTGCTGACCTCCAGATCATCGACCTGACGACGGAGCTGTCGGATGAGCGGTACAAGAGCGACGCCACCTGCCAGGCCCTGGACGGGGAGCGGGCGGAGAGGCTGCGGGGTGCCCGCGAGCTGCAGGAGCTGCAGGTAGGAGAGCCCCGAGCCATGCAGCCCTGCTGGTGGCCCTTGACGCAGCCTCCCTGCACCCTGGAGGTGGGTAGAGCTGCTCCTTCCCTTCCCTGCCTTTCTCCAGAGCAAACATGACCAAGTGCAGAAGAAACTGGAGTCGGTGGAAAAGCAGCTGGAGGAGGCCCAGCAGCTGGTGCAGCTGCGCGAGATGAAGATAAGCGGCTCTGGAGGAGGTAGGGATGGCTCTGAGAGGGGAGGGATGCATGTTCTGGGCTCCTAGGTAGAGTAGAACAGGAGCAGAGTAGAACAGGAGCAGAGTAGAACAGGAGCAGAGTAGAACAGGAGCAGAGTAGAACAGGAGCAGAGTAGAACAGGAGCAGAGTAGAACAGGAGCAGAGTAGAACAGGAGCAGAGTAGAACAGGAGCAGAGTAGAACAGGAGCAGAGTAGAACAGGAGCAGAGTAGAACAGGAGCAGAGTAGAACAGGAGCAGAGTAGAACAGGAGCAGAGTAGAACAGGAGCAGAGTAGAACAGGAGCAGAGTAGAACAGGAGCAGAGTAGAACAGGAGCAGAGTAGAACAGGAGCAGAGTAGAACAGGAGCAGAGTAGAACAGGAGCAGAGTAGAACAGGAGCAGAGTAGAACAGAAATAGGATGGGATGGAATAGGATGGGATGGAGTGGAGTGGGATGGAATGGGAGAAGAATAGAATGGAATAGGAGTGGAGTAGAGTAGAATAGAGTGGTATGGGATGGAATGGAGTAGAGTGGGATGGAATGGAATGGAATGGACTAGACTGAAATGAGTCCAGAGAAGGGCAATGAAGTTGGTGAGGGGTTTGGAACACATGCCCTGAGGAGAGGCTGAGGGAGCTGGGGTTGCTTAGCCTGGAGAGGAGGAGGAGACTCAGGGGAGACCTTCTTGCTCTCTCCAACTCCCTGAAGAGAGGTTGTAGACAAGCAGAGGTTGGTCTCTTCTCCCAGGCAGCCAGTACCAGAACAAGAGGACACAGTCTCAAGCTGCACCAGGAGAGGTTTAGGCTGGATGTTAGGAAGAAGTTCTACACAGAGTGATTGCCCATTGGAATGTGCTGCCTGGGGAGGTGGTGGAGTCACCATCACTGGAGATGTTCAGGAGGAGACTTGATGGGGTGCTTGGTGCCATGGGTTAGTTATTTAGGTGGGTTGGATTGGTTGATGGGTTGGACACGATGATCTTGAAGGTCTCTTCCAACCTGGTCTATTCTATTCTATGTATTCTAAACTAGAGTGGGATGGAATAGAATAGAATAGAATAGAATTAACCCAGTTGGAAAAGATCTTTGAGATCATCCAGTCCAACACCACGTAATCAACTAAACCATTGACCTGTGGGGCTGCAAAGCTTCTCCCAGTGGGTAGAGGTCCCCCCAGAAATGCTGCTCCCCCCCCAGCCCCTGGCCACCTCAGTGTGGTTTTGGCATCCTGTCATTCTCCATTGCTCATCCAGCAGGAGGGATGGGGATGCAGGCAGGGAATCAGGACAAAGGGTGCTGCTGGCACTGCCTGGCACTGCCTGGCACTCCTGGCAGCTCACAGTGTGCTGGAAGCATGTTTTGGGTTGATGAGGAAGCTGCTGAGATACAAGTGGGGTGGGATGGGATGGGGTTGGATAGGATGGGAGGGGATGGGATGGGGTTGGATGGGATGGGAAGGAATGAGGTTGGATGGGAATGAGATAGGGTGGGATAGGCATGCATGCTTTGCCTAGAGTTGGGCTATGTGCTAGGTTGGACATGAAGAACAATGTCTTCCCATTGAGGGTTGTCAAAGCCTGGCCCAGGCTGCCAAGTCCCCACCCCTGGAGGGGCTCCAAAGCCATGCAGATGTGGTGCTGAGGACCAGTGGTGTCCTGGCAGTGCTGGGTGAATGGTTGGACTCAATGACCTTGAAGGTCTCTTCCAACCAAAGCAATTCCATGGTCGTGTGTGAGCTGGGACAGCTGCACCTCATGAGCTCGGTGCTGGGTGCTCATGCCATGGGGACATGTGGTGTCATGGGGCATTCACCCATCTGAGCCTGGCATGGCCTGAGCACCCAGGCAGCCCCTCTGGATGTCTGTGCCTTGGCAGAGGACGAGTGGCAGGTGCGCTTCGACTGCGCCCAGACGGAGATCTCCTTCCTGCGCAAGAGGCTGGCACAGCTGGAGGAGCGGCTGGAGTCCGAGCTGGGAGCCAGGACAGGCCTGGAGCAAAAGGCAAGCTGCTGGCTGTGGGAGCAGGAGGGGTCAGGCATTCCCCAGGGGCACACTGAGGAGCCAGGGGTGCAGCTGGATGTCCTCTCCTTGGTCCTGGCCAGGTGAAGCTTCCCAGGGCTGAGGCTCAGGGACGCAGCTGCTGGCTGCTGCTGCTCTCATTGAGCACCTTCAAAAGTGACTTTCCATAGAATCACTGAATGGTTTGGCTTGGAAAAGCCCTCTAAGGGCATCCAGTCCAACCAGCAACCCAACACCACCATGGCTACTGAACCATGTCCCAGAGTGCCATGGCCACAGGTTTCTTGCACACCTTCAGAGATGGGGACTCCACCACCTCCCTGGGCAACATATTCCAATGCCTGAACGATGCCAAAATCCAACCTTGGTCAAGCCCAGGAGTGAGCATGGCCTTGGGAAGCTCTGGAGTGGGGAAGGAATCAGGGGTGGGTCTTGAAGCTTTTGGGTTGTGCTTGCACCATCATCACTGGACACAGGTTGCCCAGGGAGGCTGTGGGTGCTGTGCCCCTGGAGGTATCATAGAATCAGTAAGGTTGGAAAAGACCTCAGAGATCATCGAGTCCAACCTGTCACCCAACACCTCATGACTACTAAACCATGGCTCCAAATGCCACATCCAATCCCCTCTTGAACACCTTCAGGGATGGGGACTCCACCACCTCCCTGGGCAGCACATCCCAAGGGCCAATCTCTCTGTGAAGAGCTTTCTCCTCACTTTGAGCCTAGAAGAAGAGCATCCCAGTGAGGCCTGGGCACACTGCCCATGGGGAGGCATGGAAGAGCAGTGCTCACCCAAGGTTATGGTGTGGTTGGCCTGGAGAAGAGGAGGCTCAGGGGAGACCTTCTTGCTCTCTCCAGCTCCCTGAAGGGAGGTTGTAGCCATGTGGGTGTTGGTCTCTTCTCCCAGGCAAGCAGCACCAGAACAAGAGGACACAGTCTCAAGCTGTGCCAGGGGAGGTTCAGGCTGGATGTTAGGAAGAAGTTCTTCCCAGCAAGAGAGATTGGCCATTGGGATGTGCTGCCCAGGGAGGTGGTGGAGTCCCCATCCCTGGAGGTGTTTAGGAAGAGCCTGGATGAGGCACTTGGTGCCATGGTTTAGTTGATTAGATGCTGTTGGGTGAGAGGTTGGACTGGATGATCTCTGAGGTCTTTTCCAACCTGGTCTGGTCTATTCTTCTCTTCTCTCTTCTCCTCTCTTCTCCTCTCTTCTCCTCTCTTCTCCTCTCTTCTCCTCTCTTCTCCTCTCTTCTCCTCTCTTCTCCTCTCTTCTCCTCTCTTCTCCTCTCTTCTCCTCTCTTCTCCTCTCTTCTCCTCTCTTCTCCTCTCTTCTCCTCTCTTCTCCTCTCTTCTCCTCTCTTCTCCTCTCTTCTCCTCTCTTCTCCTCTCTTCTCCTCTCTTCTCCTCTCTTCTCCTCTCTTCTCCTCTCTTCTCCTCTCTTCTCCTCTCTTCTCCTCTCTTCTCCTCTCTTCTCCTCTCTTCTCCTCTCTTCTCCTCTCTTCTCCTCTCTTCTCCTCTCTTCTCCTCTCTTCTCCTCTCTTCTCCTCTCTTCTCCTCTCTTCTCCTCTCTTCTCCTCTCTTCTCCTCTCTTCTCCTCTCTTCTCCTCTCTTCTCCTCTCTTCTCCTCTCTTCTCCTCTCTTCTCCTCTCTTCTCCTCTCTTCTCCTCTCTTCTCCTCTCTTCTCCTCTCTTCTCCTCTCTTCTCCTCTCTTCTCCTCTCTTCTCCTCTCTTCTCCTCTCTTCTCCTCTCTTCTCCTCTCTTCTCCTCTCTTCTCCTCTCTTCTCCTCTCTTCTCCTCTCTTCTCCTCTCTTCTCCTCTCTTCTCCTCTCTTCTCCTCTCTTCTCCTCTCTTCTCCTCTCTTCTCCTCTCTTCTCCTCTCTTCTCCTCTCTTCTCCTCTCTTCTCCTCTCTTCTCCTCTCTTCTCCTCTCTTCTCCTCTCTTCTCCTCTCTTCTCCTCTCTTCTCCTCTCTTCTCCTCTCTTCTCCTCTCTTCTCCTCTCTTCTCCTCTCTTCTCCTCTCTTCTCCTCTCTTCTCCTCTCTTCTCCTCTCTTCTCCTCTCTTCTCCTCTCTTCTCCTCTCTTCTCCTCTCTTCTCCTCTCTTCTCCTCTCTTCTCCTCTCTTCTCCTCTCTTCTCTCCTATCCTATCCCATCCCATTCTGTGATTGTATGATCTGTCCCCCAAAGAGCTGCTGGTGTGAGGAGCTGGCAGTTCCCAGGCTTTGTCATCGGGAGGGACAAAAGCCCCAGTGGCTGGGGGCAGGGCACCTGCTGTGAGGCTGAGCTGCACAAACGAGCGCTCTTCATGGTCCATTACAGAGCAGTCAGCGAAGCAGCCCAGTCCTAGGAGCCTGAGTGAAGCTCAAGCAGCTCATTTGCTTCCCCAGAGCTGGCCTGGAATTACAGGCTTCATTAGCACCACACTCTGGCTTATTTAAAGTCAGTCCTTGATGAGTGCATCCTCTGGCTGCTGAGAGAGCTCTCTGCCTGCCTCCCTGCCCACAAAACGTTGTGAAGCCCCTGGAGCAGCCAGCTCTTTGGCTCCTGCTGTGGGCTCAGGGGTCCACCTCTGGGGCTGACTGAGCAGGAGGGGTGGGATGGAATAGGGTGGGATGGGATGGAATAGGGTGGGATAGGGTGGGATGAGATGGAATTGAGTGGGATGGTGATAGGATGGGGATGGGATAGATTAGGGATGGAATAGGGTGGGATGAGATGGGGATGGGATGGAATAGGTGTGGAATAGGGTGGGATGGGATGGAATAGGATGGGATAGGATGGAATTGAGTGGGATGGTGATAGGATGGGGCTGGGATGGAATAGGGTGGGATGGGATGGAGTAGGGATGGAATAGGGTGGGATGGGATGGAATAGGGATGGAGTAGGATGGGATGGAATTGAGGGGGATGGGATGGAATAGGGATGGAGTAGGATGGGATGGAATTGAGGGGGATGGGATGGAATAGGGATGGAGTAGGATGGGATGGAATTGAGGGGGATGGGGTGGAATGGGATGGGGATGGGATGGAATGGAATAGAGTGGGGTGGGATGGGATGGAATGGAATAGAGTGGGGTGGAATGGGATGGAAGAAGGTGGGATGGGATAGGGATGGGAGGGAATAGGGTGTGATGAGATGGAATAGGGTGAGAGGGGATGGGATGAGGTAGGATGGGATAAGGTGGGATGGGATAGGGAGGGAGGGGATGCTGCCAGCAGTCCTGGAGTGTGAGGGCTCCGGGCAGCTAAATCTTGTTTGATGAAAGCTCTCCAAACGCCCTGCTGCCGGTGAGGGGTCGAGCCCCACGTGGGGGGCATGTACATGCTCCACGTGCTGCAGGGCCCCTCCACAGCTCACTGTCACCTCTAGCCACGGCTCAGTGTCGTGTCACCTCTATACCCACAGCTTGCTGAGGCACAAGCAGCCTGTGAGGCAGCCAAGAGGACGTCGCAGCAGCTGCGGCGGCGGTGCCGGCGCCTGGCCTGCGAGCTGGAGGACGCCAGAGTGCTCGCCGAGAGCCTGCAGGCCCGCAGCCACGAGCTGGAGAAGAGGCAGAAGAAGTGAGGCTGGTGGGGGCACCTGCCAGGGAAGGGGACAGGGCTGCTTGGGGCGTCTTTGAGGAGCCGCTCTTTCCATCCCCGCTGGCTGCTGGAGGTTGCAGCAAGCCAGGAGGTTCCTTTCGGTGTGGTGAAATGCCTCCAGACCAGGGTCATGCCCAGCACAATGGCCTCAGGCTGTGCCAGGGGAGGCTCAGGCTGGACATTAGGAGCAATTTCTTCAGAGAAGAGAGGTTCCTTTCCAGGGGAGGCTCAGGTTGGGCATTAGGAGCAATTTCTTCACAGACAGGAGGTTCCTTTTGCATCACGTTGGTGTGGGATTGTAAACTGCCTCCAGAACAGGATCATGCCCAACACAATGGCCTCAGGTTGTGCCAGGGGAGGCTCAGGTTGGGCATTAGGAGCAATTTCTTCACAGAAAGCAGGTTTCTTTCCAGGGGAGGTTCAGGCTGTGCATTAGGAGCAATTTCTTCACAGGAAGGAGGTTCCTTTTGCATCTCATTGGTGTGGGATTGTAAACTGCCTCCAGACCAGGGTCATGCCCAGCACAATGGCCTCAGGCTGTTCCAGGGGAGGCTCAGATTGGACATCAGGAGAAATTTCTTCACAGAAAGGAGGTTTCTTTCCAGGGGAGGTTCAGGTTGGGCATTAGGAACAATTTCTTCCCAGAAAGGGTTGTCAAAGACCGGGACTGGCTGCCTGGGGAGATGGTGGAGTCATCCTCCCTGGAAGTGGCTGTGGTGCTGAGAGGCATGGCTCAGTGGCCTGGCAATAGGGGTGGGATTGTAAGCTCTAGGTGAGCTGTTGGACTTGATGATGATCTCCAAAGTTCTCTTCCAGCCCAAACAGCTCTATGGTAGCACCATGGAGAGAGCTGCCTGGTTCCCAGGTGGCTGAGTGCTGGGGCACTCTCATGCTCAAGCTTTGATGTATCTCTGTTGCATGTGAGAAGAGACCAACCCCTCCCCAGCCTGGCTCCAGCATCCTTTCAGGGTGTTGTAGAGGGTGACAAGGTCTCCCCTCAATCTCCTCTTTGGCAGGCTAAACAACCCCAGTCATAGAACCATAGAATCAGTCAGGGTTGGAAGGGACCACAAGGATCACCCAGTTCCAACTCCCCTGCCATGGGCAGGGACACCCCACACTAGATCAGGCTGGCCAGAGCCTCATCCACCCTGGGCTTAAACACCCCCAGGGACGGGGCCTCAACCACCTCCCTGGACAACCCATTCCAGAGCTTCACCACTCTCATGGGGAAGAACTCCCTCCTCCCCTCCAGCCTGAATCTCCCCACCTCCAGCTTCATTCCATTCCCCCTAGTCCTAGCACTGCCTGAGAGCCTGAGCAGTCCCTCCCCAGCCTTCCTGTAGCCCCCTCAGCTGCTCCTCACAAGGCTTGTGTTCAGGGCCCTTCACCAGCTTGGCTGCTCCTCACTTGTGTGGAGTGGCCCAGTGATGGCAGCCAGGAGCTCCTGGGGGTTGTTGGCCAGCTCCAAAGCCCCCAGGGAGCCTGATGCCAGGAGAAGTGGCGTGCTGCTGACTGGGGCTGCCTCCCTGCAGCCTTTCTGCTCCCTCGAGCTGTGCTGCCATTGCAGACCTTCTCAGGACAGGTGGCATTTGTCCCCTCTCCAGATTTGACCTGCAGTTAGCCCAAGCCTTGGGGGAATCTGCCTTTGAGAGGAGCCTCCGTGAGAAGGTGGCGCAGGAGAACACCAGCATCCGATGGGAGATGGGCAAACTGCAGCAGAGCTTGGAGGTAGGAGGCAATCATCCCTCTCTCTGGCACCAGTTTGGGGGCCAGCTCCTGGGGCAGAGCTGTGGTCCCTCAAGTCCCTGCAGAGGCTGCCAGGGAAATCCCAGCAGGGTGGTGCCCATCCCTGGCAGCGCAGTTCTGGGACCTCCCTGAGGTGTTTCAGCACTGCCCTCCTCTGCCAGCAGAGCAAGGGATCACTTGGTACAGGTGATGTCCATCCCATCCTGCAGCTCATGAACCCTAAGCTCATTGTGCTGGAGGCACTCGTGGTCTTCCTCACACCTCCAGCCATGAGCTCACCTGCAAGGAGCTGCAGGTCTGTGCTCCCCTGGGGTGAGGCTGTGCCAGGTGCCCCTGGAGACCCTCATGGCATCAGGGCTGGGGGAAAGCCCAAGGCTGCTGCCAGCCAACCAAGGGAGGCAAGGGATGAGCAGAACCCCTGTGGGCACAACCCGTGGGAGAGGGAAGGTGAGGTCAGGAGCCAGGGAGCAAAGCCCACTCTGAGCTGCATCCCCAGCAGGGTGGGCAGCAGGGGCAGGGAGGGGACTCTGCCCCTCTGAGTGCTCTGTTGTGACCTCCCTTCAGGGAGTTGCAGAGAGCAAGAAGGTCTCCCCTGAGCCTCCTCTTCTCCAGGCTAAGCAACCCCAGCTCCCTCAGCCTCTCCTCACAGGGCTGTGCTCCAGACCCCTCCCCAGCTTTGTTGCCCTTCTCTGGACACCTTCCAGCATCTCAACATCTTTCCTAAACTGAGGAGCCCAGAACTCCAGGTGTGGCCTAACCACTGCTCAGGGCTCATGATGGGGGGGTGTGTGTCCATGCAGGGCAGGGTCAGCCCACTGCTGCTCCAGAGTGCTTCTGCTGCTGTTGGGGACTCTCTGGGTTGTAAGGCCAAGGTGCTAGTGCCAATCCCCTCTCCCCCACTGGGGACTCATCTCCTGACCCTCTGCTCCCTCCCTGCCGAGCAGCAGAAGGAGGCAGAGGTGGCCAGGCTGGCACAGCAGGTGACCACCACGTCCAGCCGGCTGCAGGAGCTCAGCACCCCCACTGCCCTGGATGCCAACGCTGTGCCCACCCTCAAGAAGAGGCTGTGGGACCTGGAGGCCAGCGCTGGGGAGCAGAGGAAAGAGCTGGAGCGGCAGACGGCCGCAGTCGATCACCTGGAGCAGGTAGTGTGGGCCCCCCGGGCACATCCAGCCCACCCCAGCACCAGCACCACCAGCAGCAGCCCTCCAGGCTGCTGGGGCACTGCTGGGGCATTCAGCTTTGGGTCTTTCAGCTCCACCAGAGGCTGGAGCTGGAGATAGAGAGGATGAAGCAGATGCACCAGAAGGAGCTGGAGGACAAGGAGGAGGAGCTGGAGGACGTGAGGCAGTCCTGCCAGAAGAGGGTAGGTTGGTGCTGGGTGCGGGGGGGACAGGGTGCTGGCTGCCCCTCCTCCCACAGTGCACAGGAGGATCCACCAGCCCCAAGGGGTTGCTTAGCCTGGAGAAGAGGAGGCCCAGGGGAGACCTTCTTGCTGTTTACAACTCCCTGAAGGGAGGTTGTAGACAGAAGGGGGTTGGTCTCTTCTCCCAGTACAAGAGAACACAGTCTCAAGCTGTGCCAGGGGAGGTTCAGGCTGGATGGTAGGAAGAAGTCCTTCCCAGCAAGAGAGATTGGCCATTGGGATGTGCTGCCCAGGGAGGTGGTGGAGTCCCCATCCCTGGAGGTGTTTAGGAAGAGCCTGCATGGGGTGCTTGGTGCCATGGTTTAGTTGATTAGACGGTGTTGGGTGATAGGTTGGACTGGATGATCTCTGAGGTCTTTTCCAACCTGGTTCATTCCATTCCATTCCATTCCATTCCATTCCATCCCATTCCATTCCATTCCATCCCATCCCATCCCATTCCATTCCATCCCATTCCATTCCATCCCATTCCATTCCATCCCATCCCATTCCATTCCATTCCATTCCATTCCATTCCATTCCATCCCATTCCATTCCATTCCATTCCATCCCATCCCATTCCATTCCATTCCATCCCATCCCATCCCATCCCATCCCATCCCATCCCATCCCACCCCACCTCACCTCTCAGGGTGGCTGGGAGCTGCTTTCCCAGCAGCAGCCCAGCCTGAGCAAGGGTCAGACTTTCCTTTGCTGCAAGAGTGGTCAGGCACTGGAGCAGGCTGCCCATGGAGAAGGTGGACTCTCCATCCCTGGGGGTGTTTACCAGATGTGTGCCCATGGCACCTGGGGCCATGGTTTGATGGCCATGGTGGTGTTGGGGTGATGGTTGGACTTGGTGACCTTAGAGAGCTTTTCCAACCCAAACTCTTCTATGATGCATCCTTAGTTTCAGCCCAGGGCTCCTCCTGGAGTCCTCCCTGTCCTCCTGTGCCTCCATCTCATCACCCTGTGCAGAGAGCAGGGCACTGCTGGCGTGGCTGAAGGAGGTGCTGTGCCTCAGCCCACACTCAGCTGCCCTCAGCCCACACTTCAGCCTTCTCTCCTTCACCCTGCATGGCCCCAGGGCTATTTTCCAAATGACTCCCTGGCAGAGACACCCTGGAGAGCCAGCAGCCTTCAGCAGCTCGCTCCCATTCCTGTCTTAAACCCAGGCTGAGCAGCAGCTGGGGCTGCAGGAGGTGGCTGGGACAGGGAGGGCTCCAGGGAGCCGTGCCAGGGTCACAGCCTGGCACGGTGGCTCCTGCAGGCACAGCCAAGCAGCTGCTCACCAGGGGAGGAGCAGGCTGGCAGCAGGCTGCCTTGGCTTGTCAGCACATTTGCACCACCAGCACCCAGCTGCACTTGCTGGGCCTCTCTCAGCTGCAGGGCAGAGCTCCGGGGTGGCTGCCCCAGCGCTGGGCTCCTCCTGCAGAGCAGCTGATGCTGCTGCAGCGCTGTGAGCAAGAAGGAGGAAGGCTTGGTGCTGCCTCTCAGGCTCCCTTCGCTCCTGGCAATCAATCCTGCCTTTATGGCACGCTCTGCCCTGCAAGGCCACTGCCCTGTCCTCACTGGTGGACACCTGGAGCAAGGAGCACGTTCCTTGCCTTGTTTGTGGCCAGGGGATGAGCTGAGGACCCATGGAGGAATTATGGAATGGGTTTAGTTGGAAGAGACCAATCCAACCCTGAGCACTGCCAGGGCACCCCTGAACCAGGGCACCCCTGAACCAGGGCACCCCTGAACCAGGGCACCCCTGAACCATGGCACCACATCCCCACAGCTTTGGAACCCCTCCAGGGATGGAGACTCCACCACTGCCCTGGGCAGCCTGGCCCATGCCTTTGCAACCCTTTGGGGGAAGAAATTGTTCCTCATGCCCAACCTAAGCCTCTCTCAGCCACTCCTCAGCAGGCTCATGCTCTGGACCCTCAAGCCAGCCCCTCCTCTGGCTTGGCTAAAGGCTCCATGTAACCACTCCAGAGCTGCAGGTCCAGCCCTCAGGGACCTCAGACCATGCCTTGCAGGCAGAGTGTCTCAAAGAGGCCAACATGTCCCCAGCAGTCCTGCAGGCACCAGGACAGCTTCCTCTGCTCCTCCTGGTCAGGAGCAGTCACACTGCCTTGAGGGTAGGAGTGGCTCTGAGGGCTTTGGCCCCTTCCTGGTCCCCAGCACCAGCTGCAGCGCTGGGAGGCTTTGGTGTGCACCCTCTGCCAGCAGCCACCAGATCCCTGCTGTGGTGGTGGCCACATCCTGCCAGGACCTGGGGCTGTGGCAGGGTGGTGGTGGCCACGCTCTGAACCGTTTTTTCCCTTCTCCTGTGCACAGCTCAGGCAGCTGGAGATGCAGCTGGAACAGGAGTATGAGGAGAGGAAGAAGGTGCTGCATGAGAAACAGGACCTGGAAGGGCTCATCAGCACCTTGTGTGAGCAGGTAAGAGGATGCTGCCTACCTTGGGGCCAGCCTGGTGGGGCTGAAGGGTTTCCCCCCCTCCCCTCTCCTCACTGCTACCTCCTGGCCAGCCAAAGTGGCTTGATGGCCTTGCCCCAGCCCCAAAGGGTGCCTGTGCAAAAGGGAGTGTGAATGTGTGTGTGCAGAGGACAGCAGCTTGGTTCTTCACTCACAGGCAGCCGGCTGCCACGGCCTCTGTGCTTGCCTCTACCCAGCACCAGGCAGCAGAGGGGTGGCCTGCAGTGCAGCAGGCACTGGGTGCCAGGCTGTGGCCATCAGAGAGTCACAGAATTAACCAGCTTGGGAAAGACCTCAGAGATCATCAAGCCCAACCTGGCACCTGATACCCAACACCTCCTGACAACCAAACCATGGCTCCAAGTGCCACATCCAGTCCCCTCTTGAACACCTCCAGGGATGGGGACTCCACCACCTCCCTGGGCAGCACATTCCAATGGCCAACAACTCTTACTGGAAAGAACTTACTCCTCACCTCCAGCCTAAACCTCCCCTGGCACAGCTTGAGACTGTGTCCTCTTGTTCTGGGGCTGCTTGCCTGGGAGAAGAGACCAACCCCCACCTGGCCACAACCTCCCTTCAGGGAGTTGGAGAGAGCAAGAAGGTCTCCCCTGAGCCTCCTCTTCTCCAGGCTAAGCAACCCCAGCTCCCTCAGCCTCTCCTCACAGGGCTGTGCTCCAGACCCCTCCCCAGCTTTGTTGCCCTTCTCTGGACACCTTCCAGCAGCTCAACATCTTTCCTAAACTGAGGAGCCCAGAACTGGACACAGGACTCCAGGTGTGAGCTGAGCACAGGGCAGGATGACCTCCCTGCTCCTGCTGGCCACACTGTTCCTGCTGCAGGCCAGGATGCCCTTGGGCTTCTTGGCCACCTGGGCACACTGCTGGCTCATGTTCAGCCTACTCTCAACCAGCACCCCCAGATCCCTCTCTGCCTGGCTGCTCTCAGCCACTCTTCCCCCAGCCTGTAGCTCTGCCTGGGGTTGCTGTGGCCAAAGTGCAGAACCCAGCACTTGGACTTGTTCAGTGCCATCAAGCAGGGTCAGCCAGCCCCACCAAGGTCCAAGCAAGGTCCATCCTGGCCCAGGGAGGTGGTAGAGTCACCAACCCCAGAGGTGTTCAAGACAGGTGTGGCCATGGCACTTGGGGACATGGCTTGGTGGCCATGGTGGTGTTGGGTTGATGGTTGGACTGGATGACCTTAGAGGCTTCTCCCATTCCATGTCTGGCCCCAGGTGCTCTGTGGGCAACCTCCAGCAGGAAAGCACAAGGAGCTGGCACAGCCTAGCTGGGGACTGTGTCTGTGAGCTGCAAGCAGAGCCATTAGACACACTCCTGGCTTTGTGACTTCAGAAGCACCAGGCTGTGGTGCTGTGGGAGGTGGTGGCTGCTGTGCCTGCCCCACTGCTTCCAGCTACAACCCACAGAGGGAGGCTGTGGCTGCCCCCTTCATGGAGGTGTTCAGAGCCAGGCTGGATGAGGCCTTGAGCAAACCTGGGCTAGTGGGAGGTGTCCCTGCCCATGGCAGGATGATCTTGAAGGTCCCTCCCAACCCAACCCATTCCATGAGTCTGTGACACCCCCCAAATCCCTCCTCTGTGGTGCTGGGCAAACCTTCAGCTGTGAGAATGATGCTGAATGGGCTCCAAGATTCCTGAGGGAGGGATGGGAGGATGACAGCAGAGCTGCTCCACTGCAGTCCCCCCCCCCCCAACCCCTCACCTAATTTACAGTGGCCAGGGAGTTCAGAGCAGTTTATTAACCAAGAAGGGGAGGGGGAAAAAAAAGCCACCCCCAACCCATCCAGCCCAGAAAACTAATTAAGGAAATGGAGATGCCAATGATTTCTGCTTCCAGCAAATGCCAGCCAGCTCTGGACCAGGTGACAAGGGTCAAACCCACACAATTAATTTGAGCCAGCAGCCAGCAGAAACAGGAGAAGGGGTTTGGAGAGGAGAGCTGTGGAGAACAGACACGCTGGGAAATGTTCTTCCACTCCAGTTAGTCTGAAATCAAGCTCTGGAGTCATCTCCCTCTTTAGCTTCTGGTTTGCTGCTTCTTTTCTCCCTGGTAACCATGGTTGCTCTCAGCTTGAGGGGAGTGGAGGAGGGGTTGGGTGGTTATTTTTTTTCCCCTTCAAGGTCCTTCCCACTTCTTTAAAAGGTTTCAGAGGAGTGAGGGGGACCCCTACAGCGCCCAGGGATGAGCTTCCAGAAGGGCCCAGCAGGGCTGGAGGGAATCAGGGCTGGGGATGCTCACAGGGAGGGCTGCATCAGTTCCATCCTGCAGCACCTGATGGGCACTCCAGATGCTTTGCATCAGAGGTGGGGAAGAAGAACAGGATAGGATAGGATAGGATAGGATAGGATAGGATAGGATAGGATAGGATGGACCAGGTTGGAAAAGACCTTTGAGATCATCCAGTCCAACCTCTCACCCAACACCATCTGATCAACTAAACCATGGCACTAAGTGCCTCAGCCAGGCTCTTCCTAAACACCTCCAGGGATGGGGACTCCACCACCTCCCTGGGCAGCACATTCCAATGGCCAATCTCTCTTGCTGGGAAGAACTTTCTCCTCACCTCCAGCCTGAACCTCCCCTGGCACAGCTTGAGACTGTGTCCTCTTGTTCTGGTGCTGCTTGCCTGGGAGAAGAGACCAAGGAAAGAGAGGGGAGAGGGAGAGTGACATCCTGTGCCATTCTATTCCATCCCTTCCCTTTCCCTGCCCCTTTTTCCCCTGCCCCTTTTTCCCCTGCCCCTTTTTCCCCTGCCCCCTTTTTCCCCTGCCCCTTTTTCCCCTTCTTCCCCTGCTTCCCCTGCTTCCCCTGCTTCCCCTGCTTCCCCTGCTTCCCCTGCTTCCCCTGCTTCCCCTGCTTCCCCTGCTTCCCCTCTTCCCCTTCTGTTCTATTCTCTCTTATTCCATTCTATTCTCTCTTATTCCATCCCCCTCCCCCTCCCACCCAGATTGGGCACCGAGACTTCGACGTGGAGAAGCAGCTGCGGAGGGACCTGCGGCGGACCAGGGCGCTGCTGGCTGACGTCCAGCTGCTGATGGCAGCCCCCGGGGAGCCTGGGGCCAGCGCCCAGGAGCTGCAGAGGCTGCGCAAGCAGGTGGGTGTCAGAGGCCAGCTCCCTGCCCCGTGGAGCAGGCTTGAAGCAACAGGGGCTGCTCAGCCTGGAGGAGCCTCCGGGGAAACCTTCCCTCCCCCAGTGGCCTTCTGCTACCTGAAGGGGGCTGCAGGAGAGCTGGGGAAGGACTTGGAACGCTAGGCTGAGGAGAAATGGCTTGAAACTAGAGCAGGGTAGATCTAGAGTGGAGATTAGGGAGAAGTTCTTTACTATGAGGGCAGTGAGACACTGGGACAGGTTGTGGGCATCTCATCCCTGGCAGAATACAGAATTAACCAGGTTGGGAAAGACCTCAGAGATCATCCAGTCCAACCTCTCACCCAGCACCATCTGATCAACCAAACCATGGCACCAAGTGCCTCAGCCAGGCTCTTCCTAAACACCTCCAGGGATGGGGACTCCACCACCTCCCTGGGCAGCACATTCCCATGGCCAATCTCTCTTGCTGGTGGTGCTCAAGACCAGGCTGGATGAGGCTTTGAGCAGCCTGCTGTGGTTGGAATCCTAGAATCAAGCAGGTTGGAAAAGACCTCAGAGAGCATCAAGTCCAACCTCTCACCTAATACCCAACACCTCCTGACAGCTAAACCATGGCTCCAAGTGCCACATCTTCAACACCTCCAGGGATGGGGACTCCACCACCTCCCTGGGCAGCACATCCCAAGGGCCAATCTCTCTTGCTGGGAAGAACTTTCTCCTCACCTCCAGCCTATACTTCATGGCCACTCACTGAATGCTTCCCCTCCCTGTGGCTGGACCATTCAAGCATATTCCTAGAGACCTTCATCCTGAAGAGAGCCAGGATGGGTACCTTGAGATGGCAACCAAAGAGCAGTGAGGGGAGACAACCAGGAGCTGTGTTCCAAAGGTCACTGCTGCCTGGGCTGAGCAAAGCCAGGAATGGTTAACAGCTGTAGGATAACAGCATGGGAGACAATTCAGTTGTTCAGAGCTGATGTGGGTACAGTGGCTCTGGCAGGTGGAGCTGTCCTTGCCTGTTTAAGAGGTTTGAACTAGATGACCTTGAAAGTCCCTTCCAACTGAAGCCATTCTATGATTCCCCTTGTCTGAGCCACAAGAATTCTCTGCAGATGAGGCTGGAGCTGTCTGTGGGAGTGGTGAGTGGGGTCACCACTCTGTGCCAGCATCCTCTGGTCCCAGACATGAGCTAAGCCTCTGGTGCTGGGGAGGGTCTGCTTGTTAGGAGCACTTCTCTGAGGTCAAAAGGGGGACCTGGGGGGACTGGTTGACAGCAGCTGAACATGAGCCAGCAGTGTGCCCAGGCGGCCAAGAGGGCCAATGGCATCCTGGCCTGCATCAGGAACAGTGTGGCCAGCAGGAGCAGGGAGGTCATTCTGCCCTGTGCTCAGCACTGCTCAGGCCACACCTTGAGTCCTGTGTCCAGTTCTGGGCTCCTCAGTTTAGGAAAGATGTTGAGATGCTGGAAGGTGTCCAGAGAAGGACAAGAAAGCTGGGGAGGGGTCTGGAGCACAGCCCTGTGAGGAGAGGCTGAGGGAGCTGGGGTTGCTTAGCCTGGAGAAGAGGAGGCTCAGGGGAGACCTTCTTGCTCTTTCCAGCTCCCTGAAGGGAGGTTGTAGGCAGGTGGGGGTTGGTCTCTTCTGCCAGGCAAGCAGCACCAGAACAAGAGGACACAGTCTCTAGCTGTGCCAGGGGAGGTTCAGGCTGGAGGTGAGGAGAAAGTTCTTCCCAGGCAGAGAGCTTGCCCATTGTAATGTGCTGCCCAGGGAGGTGGTGGAGTCACCATCCCTGGAGGTGTTCAAGAGGGGATTGGATGTGGCACTTGGAGCCATGGTTTGGTTAGTCAGGAGGTGTTGGGTGCCAGGCTGGACTGGATGATCTCTGAGGTCTTTTTCAATGTTACTGATTCTGTGCTTCTGTGATCCAGGCAAGAGTGGTGCAGTGTTCTTCTCTCTATTTGTATTTCCTGCAGCCCTGGTAATTGCCTTCTGCTCAGCACGTTTGCTGGCTCTCTGATGAGGAGCTTCAGCACTGCTTGCTTTGGGAATGTGTTGCCATAGGGATCCCAAAATCACAGACTCCTGGAATCACAGAATCATTTTGCTTGGAAGAGACCTTTCAGATCAGAGTCCAACCCAGCTGAGTCCTTAGCCCAGCACTGCCAGGTCACTACTAAACCACATCCCTCAGCTCCACATCTCCACAGCTTTGATACCCTTCCAGGGATGGGGACTCCACCACTGCCCTGAGCAGCATCAACCAGGCCTTGATGTCCTTCAAGGGGAAGAAATTGTTCCTCATGTCCAACCTAAATGTCTCCTGAGGCAAGCTGGGGCCATTTCTGCTTCTCCTATCTCCTGACACCAGGGAAAAGAGACCAACCCCCACCTGGCTCCAGCCTCCTCTCAGGGAGTGGCAGAGAGCCAGAAGGTCTCTCCTCAACCTCCTTTTCTCCAGGCTGAACAATCCCAGGCCTGTCAGGGATGCTGGAGGCAGGAGCAGGGATCACAGGGGATTTTCCTTAGCTTAAGCCAATTCTCAGCTGGTGCTGAGCAACCTGAGTGGCTGCAGGGAGCAACCTGACCCCCAGGGTGAGCTCGGGGTCCCATGGAGTGCCCTGCCCTAGGGGACAGAGGCATCACAGATCTGTCCATCCACAGGCTGGCCATGGCTGTGCATCCCCCACCACCAAGCAGCAGGGCTGAGCTGAGGGTGCCAAGCCTCTAAACCACGCAGTGATTAATTAATCTGCACAGAAACAAACCCATCAGGAGGCAGGAGCAGCTCCAACAGCACACAGATGTAATTGAGAGAATGCTTCTGCAGAAAGAACAGCTGCCAGCACCAGCTGTTCCCACCTGCACTGAGGGAGGAGGGAAGGCAAGGGCAGCTCAGCCTGATGTGGCTGATGGAGTGCCCATGGCCATACTCATGGCCATGCTCATCACACTCATGCTCATCATGCCCATGCCCATGGAAGAAATTCTGTCCAGTGAGGGTGGTGAGACACTGCAACAGGTTGCCCAGGGAGGTTGTAGATGCCCCTTCACTGGAAGTGCTCAGGGCTGGGCAGGACCTTGAGCATCTTGGTCTAGTGGAAGTTGTCCCTGCTTAGAGCAGGGGGGTTGGAATTAGATGATCTTTAAGGTCCCTTCCATCCCAAACCATTCTAGGATCTTCAAGGTCACTTCCACCCCAAACCCTTCTAGGGTTCCCTTCTCTTTAAGGCCCCTTCCACCCCAAACCATTCTAGGGTCTCTAAGGTCCCTTCCAGCTCAAACCATTCTGGGGTCTCTAAGGTCCCTCCCAGCCCAAACCATTCTAGAACCTCTAAGGTCCCTTCCACCCCAAACCATTCTGGGGTCTCTAAGGTCCCTCCCAGCCCAAACCATTCTAGGATCTCTAAGGTCCCTTCCATCCCAAACCATTCTGGGGTCTCTAAGGTCCCTCCCAGCCCAAACCATTCTAGAACCTCTAAGGTCCCTTCCACCCCAAACCATTCTGGGGTCTCTAAGGTCCCTTCCACCCCAAACCATTCTGGGGTCTCTAAGGTCCCTTCCTCCCCAAACCATTCTGGGGTCTCTAAGGTCCCTTCCACCCCAAACCATTCTGGGGTCTCTAAGGTCCCTTCCACCCCAAACCATTCTGGGGTCTCTAAGGTCCCTTCCACCCCAAACCATTCTGGGGTCTCTAAGGTCCCTCCCAGCCCAAACCATTCTGGGGTCTCTAAGGTCCCTTCCATCCCAAACCATTCTGGGGTCTCTAAGGTCCCTTCCTCCCCAAACCATTCTGGGGTCTCTAAGGTCCCTTCCACCCCAAACCATTCTGGGGTCTCTAAGGTCCCTTCCACCCCAAACCATTCTGGGGTCTCTAAGGTCCCTTCCACCCCAAACCATTCTGGGGTCTCTAAGGTCCCTCCCAGCCCAAACCATTCTGGGGTCTCTAAGGTCCCTTCCATCCCAAACCATTCTAGGACCTCTGAGGTCCCTTCCACCTCAAACCATTCTAGGATCTCTAAGGTCCCTTCCACCCAAACCATTCCAGGATCTCTAAGGTCTCTTCCAGCCAAACCATTCTAGGATTCTAGGATCTTTAATCTCCCTTCCACCTCAAACCATTCTAGGATTCTAGGATCTTCAAAGCCCCTTCCACCCCAAACCATTCCAGGATTCTCTGCTCTTTAAGGCCCCTGCCAACCCCAAACCATTCTGTGCTTCCATGCAAGTCAAAACCCTCAGGAAACTGAGGAGAGGGAGCTTCTGCTGCACTGCCGCACATTAAACTTCCTCCCTCCCCTGCCCCTCCACCCCCCCCCTTCCCACCCCCCTACCCCATGATTATTCCCTCCTTTACATCTAAACAATTCCTGCTGGCATTCATGCCAAGGAGCTGAGGGAGCCAACCCAGCCCACCAGCAGCCCACCAACCTCCGCAGCAAAGGAGAGCGGAGCTGAAACGCTCCGCTTCCGCTCATCAGGCTCCATCTGGCTCCCAGCACAGCCCTGCCTCTTAATAAGGCTGCAGCAGCCCTCTCTTTACACAGGTATTTAACAGATGGTGCAGCAAGGCATGGAGATGTTCTTCAGGACTTCATGCATTATGCATTTTTTTTTTGGGAGAGGAGGGGGTTAGAAAATTGGGGGTGGGGGTTGGGTGGTTTGGGTTCATCCTTCCCAAGTGGAAAATTCCACTCTAGGAAGGGAAATGGAAGGTGGTAGCCTTGAGCACACACTCTGCTGGGTAGAGCCCTGGGGGCTGGGAGCCTTGATCCAGCACACACTCTGCTGGGTACAGCCCTGGGAGCCTTGATCCAGCACACACTCTGCTGGGTAGAGCCCTGGGAGCCTTGATCCAGCACACACTCTGCTGGGTAGAGCCCTGGGAGCCTTGATCCAGCACACACTCTGCTGGGTAGAGCCCTGGGAGCCTTGATCCAGCACACACTCTGCTGGGTAGAGCCCTGGGAGCCTTGATCCAGCACACACTCTGCTGGGTAGAGCCCTGGGAGCCTTGATCCAGCACACACTCTGCTGGGTAGAGCCCTGGGAGCCTTGATCCAGCACACACTCTGCTGGGTAGAGCCCTGGGAGCCTTGATCCAGCACACACTCTGCTGGGTAGAGCCCTGGGAGCCTTGATCCAGCATACACTGCTGGGTAGAGCCCTGGGAGCCTTGATCCAGCACACACTCTGCTGGGTAGAGCCCTGGGAGCCTTGATTCAGCATACACTGCTGGGTAGAGCCCTGGGAGCCTTGATCCAGCACACACTCTGCTGGGTAGAGCCCTGGGAGCCTTGATCCAGCATACACTCTGCTGGGTAGAGCCCTGGGAGCCTTGATCCAGCACACACTCTGCTGGGTAGAGCCCTGAGAGCCTTGATCCAGCACACACTCTGCTGGGTAGAGCCCTGGGAGCCTTGATCCAGCACACACTCTGCTGGGTAGAGCCTTGGGAGCCTTGATCCAGCACACACTCTGCTGGGTAGAGCCCTGGGAGCCTTGATCCAGCACACACTCTGCTGGGTAGAGCCCTGGGAGCCTTGATCCAGCATACACTGCTGGGTAGAGCCCTGGGAGCCTTGATCCAGCACACACTCTGCTGGGTAGAGCCCTGGGAGCCTTGATCCAGCACACACTCTGCTGGGTAGAGCCCTGGGAGCCTTGATCCAGCACACACTCTGCTGGGTAGAGCCCTGGGGGCTGGGAGCCTTGATCCAGCACACACTCTGCTGAGTAGAGCCCTGGGAGCCTTGATCCAGCACACACTCTGCTGGGTGTCAATAAGGTTGGAAAAGACCTCAGAGATCATCAAGTCCAACCTGTCACCCAACACCTCATGACTAACTGAACCATGGCTCCAAGTGCCACATCCAATCCTTTCTTGAGCACCCCCAGGGATGGTGACTCCACCACCTCCCTGGGCAGCACATCCCAATGGCCAATCTCTCTTGCTGGGAAGAACTTCTTCCTAACCTCCAGCCTAAACCTCCCCTGGCAGAGCTTGAGACTGTGTCCTCTTGTTCTGGTGCTGCTTGCCTGGGGGAAGAGACCATCCCCTTCCTGGCTACAACCTCCTTTCAGGTAGTTGTAGACAGCCATAAGCTCTCCCCTGAGCCTTCTGGATGTGCAGGGAGACCACCAGCAGCAGCAGCATCTGGCTTCTGCACCTTCAGTTATGATCTGCCCTATTTTTGTCCCAGCTGGAAGAGAGTGAAGCCAAATGTGCTGAGGCCCAGAGGTGCCAGCAGGCAGCAGCCCAGGAGCTGGAGAAGTTGCAGGCAGAGCTGGAGACCCTCAGCAGAAACAAGACCTTGGTGAGTTTGTGGGGATGTAATGAGGTGGGAGTGGGGTGGGCACAGTCCTACCTCCCTCTGTTGGGGAGCAATAATCAGAATTATTGACTCAGTAAGGTTGGAAATGACCTCTGAGGTCACTGAATCCCCACCATGAAGCTCAGCTTGAGGCTGGGGAGGGCTGGAACAGCGCAGCAGGAGCAGCTCCCACCACGGCTCCGAGATGCAGCTGAAGGGAGGGGGAGCTCAGCAGCATCTGCTGCCCTGCCAGGAGAAACCTTCAGGTCTGGCTGCCCAGGGAACCCCCCAGAACCTTGGCAGGGTGGACTCAGCCCTGTGCCAGCTGTTTGAGGCACTGGGCTCCCAGTGAGCACAGAGCCATAGGGTTGGCTGTGGTTGGAAAAGGTCTTTCAGACCATCGAGTCCAGGGGGCTAAAGCATGGCCCTCAGCACCACATCTCTGCCCCTGGGAACACCTCCAGGGATGGAGATTCAACCCCTTCCCTGGGGTGCCTGTTCCATAACCAAGCACTGCCAGGGCAGCCCTAAACCATGGCCCTCAGCACCACATCTCTGCCTCTGTGAACACCTCCAGGGATGGAGATTCAATCCTTTCCCTGGGGTGTCTGTTCCATACCCTAGCACTGCCAGGGCACCACCAAACCATGGCCCTCAGCACCACATCTCTGCCCCTGTGAACACCTCCAGGGATGGAGATTCAACTCCCTCCCTGGGGTGTCTGTTCCATACCCCAGCACTGCCAGGGCAGCCCTAAACCATGGCCCTCAGCACCACAGCTCCATGTTTTTGAGACCCCTCCAGGGATGGGGACTCCACCACTGCCCTGGGCAGCAGTGGCTGAGCATTCCCTAGCTGCCCTCTGCAGACAGCCAGGAGCTCCCTTTGTGTCTCCTGGTGCCCTGTGGAGGATGCCCTGGCCTGGGTGGTGTCATGCTGTGGTCCTGCCGTGGGATGTGTGAGCCAAGGCCCCCATGGTCCCTCCTGCAGGTGGATGAGCAGCTGTACCAGCTGCAACAGGAGAGAGCTGACCTCCTGAAGCGCATCGATGAGGACCAGGAAGACCTGAACGAGCTCATGGACAAGCACAAAGCTCTGATTGCCCAGGTAGGAGTTGGGGCAGGGGAGGGACAGCAGCTGCCTCCCTGAGAGAGGGCATCACCAGCAGGGGACACAGGGAAGGGGGCCCTAGGAAGCAGATGCTGTGGTGAGAGGAAAGGATGGCTCTGGGTCCTCTCCCCCATGATTTTGAGTCTTCTTGCAAGGGATCTCTGGGCTTTGGTTCCAGTGGTTCAGGAATCCTCCAGCATCCCTCTCTGGACCCTCTTTTTCTTTCACTCTTCTTTTCTCATGCAGAGCTTTCTTAGTGCTGGCTTTTTAGTCCTGACAGACAGCCCTGAGGGGCTTCCTGAGCAGCAACCAGGCTCTCCCAAAGGATTGTCCCTGGAGCTGAGGGCCCCCAAGGCTCTCAGGGGAGCTGGTGAGATGGACACCTCGCAGTCTGGTGCCCTTTGCAGTGGTGTGTCCTGTGTCTGGAAGGGCCCTGGGGACAGAAACGACCTTGGCACTGTGCTTTCTCTCCTGATCTCCCAGGAGCTGTCTCAAAAATTAGGGAAGTTGCACTGAGTCAGGAGGAAGAAGCTCCTTCAGCAGCTCCTTCCTTTGGTGGTGGGAGGTGCTGGCATGAGCATGCCTCTGGCACCACGTTCCCTGTGGCCTGTGCCTGCTGCTCCAAGCTCTGGGCTCGGCTCCCACTGTTGGCCTTCCTCTTTCGGCAGTCGGCGACGGACATCGCGCAGATCCGGGAGCTGCAGGCACAGGTGGAGGAGGTGAAGAAAGAAAAGCAGAGCCTTCAGGAGAAGGTAATTCCTCCCCCAGCCCCTGGCACCTACAGCTGAGCAGCAAGAGCCCTCTGGGCACCTTCTGGGGTCTGTGCCCATTGGGTCGCTGGCGCCAGCCCTGGATGTCCTTTGGTGGTGAGGCTGAGCCTGGGGTGGAGCTGATCCCAGGATCAGCTCCCAGGGTGGTGAGACACTGGAACAGGTTGCCCAGGGAGGTTGTGGATGCTCCCTCCTTGGAGGTGTTCAAGGCCAAGTTGGATGAGGCCTTGAGGGCTGGTCTCTAGTGGGAGGTGTCCCTGCCCATGGCAGGGGGGCTGGAACAAGGAGATCTTTAAGGTCCCTTTCAACCCCAAACCATTCTAAGATCTTTAAGGTCCCTTCCACCCCAAACCATTCTAGGACCTCTAAGGTCCCTTCCAGCCCAAACCCTTCTAGGGTCTCTAAGGTCCCTTCCACCTCAAACCATTCTAGGATCTCTATGGTCCCTTCCACCCCAAACCATTCTAGGACCTCTAAGGTCCCTTCCACCCCAAACCATTCTGGGGTCTCTAAGGTCCCTTCCAGCTCAAATCATTCCGGGGTCTCTAAGGTCCCTTCCACCCCAAACCATTCTGGGGTCTCTAAGGTCCCTCCCACCCCAAACCATTCTGGGGTCTCTAAGGTCCCTTCCACCCCAAACCATTCTGGGGTCTCTAAGGTCCCTTCCACCCCAAACCATTCTGGGGTCTCTAAGGTCCCTTCCACCCCAAACCATTCTAGGACCTCTAAGGTCTCTTCCACCCCAAACCATTCTGGGGTCTCTAAGGTCCCTTCCACCCCAAACCATTCTGGGATTCCACGAGAGGCTCGTGGTGCAGGTCACACGGGATGGGGGACCGGTGGGAGAGTGAGGGGATGGGCTGGGGAGGTGTTTGGGTGTGAGGTGCTGACTCAGCCCACCCCCCGGCAGCTGCAGGCAGCGCAGGCGCGGGCGGCGCAGCTGGAGCAGTGCCCGGCCGAGCGCTCCATCGTCAGCCGGCAGGAGGCTCGCATCCGGGACCTGGAGAGCCAGCTGGACTTCCAGGCCGTGCAGATGAAGCGCTTCGAGGTACCACCAGCCCTTCACCGCTCACCCTTCGCTGCTCACACGCTCACAGCCTCTCCAGGTGGAGCCCTGGGGAGAGGCAGCTTGCCAGCGAACGGCCGGGGCAGCGATGCCGCCGCGTCGCCCTTGGGGGAAGAGGCGCCCGGGAAGGGGTGGGAAGGGATGTGGGAGGTCCTTGGGCAGCTCTCCCGTGGCTGGGGATGGTCAGGGCACTGCCATTGTCACAGAACCACAGAGTGCATTGGGTTGGGAGGGACCCTCAAAGGTCAGCCTGTCCTGCCCCACTGCAGTGAGCAGGGACATCTCCTGCTCGATGAGGTTGCTCAGGGCCCCATCAGGTTTGACCCCGCAGGGTTGTTGGGAGCCAGCTGTGGGCTCAGTGCTGCAAACACCCTGAGGAACAGACTGTCCCTGCCTCTGGATATTAATCAGGAGACATCCTGGCTGCTGAGCACCTTTCCAAGAGGCATGCCTCTGCTCTGCCATCACCCGGAAGCCAGGACATCAGTCCTGATCACGACATTTCACTGTCCCCATTCCTCAGTACATCTACTACATCTACATTCCTCATCTACTGTGAGACCCTTTCCTCAGGGAGGAGCTTGGATCCCCAGCCCTGGAGTTGTTTAAAAGACACAGAGATGTGGTGCTGAGGGACAGGGTTCAGCCCCAGACTGGAGAGAGAATGG
Source organism: Melanerpes formicivorus (assembly GCF_026170545.1). Taxonomy (NCBI): domain Eukaryota; kingdom Metazoa; phylum Chordata; class Aves; order Piciformes; family Picidae; genus Melanerpes; species Melanerpes formicivorus. The sequence goes on along the minus strand of NW_027142424.1, from coordinate 265,019 downwards.
TTTGGACTTGACCTTAAGTCTCTTCTCCAACCCATTCCTCGAGTGTTGTGTCCAGTTTGGGGCACCTCAGTACAAGAGAGATGTGGAGGTGCTGGAGCCAGGGCAGAGGAGGGGAAGGAAGCTGGGGAAGGGCCTGAAGAATAAATCTGATGAGGAGTGACTGAGGGAGCTGGGGATGGTTAGTTTGGAGAAGAGAAGGCTCAGGGGAGACCTTCTTGCTCTCTACAACTACCTGAAAGGAGGTTGTAGCCTGGTGGGGGTTGGTCTCTTCTGCCAGGCAAGCAGCACCAGAACAAGAGGACACAGTCTCAAGCTGTGCCAGGGGAAGTTTAGGCTGAAAGGATGTTGTAGGGAGGTTGGTGCTGGTCTCTTCTTACAGGTAAGAACAAGAGTGACAGAACAAGAGGGACTGGACTCAAGCTACAGCTGGGCAGGTTTAGGCTGGACATTAGGATAGAATGGAATGGAATGGAGTGGAGTGGAGTGGAATGGAATGGAATGGAATGGAATGGAGTGGAGTGGAGTGGAATGGAGTGGAATGGAATGGAATAGACCAGACCATGTTGGAAGAGACCTTTTCCCCAGCAAGAGTGGTCAGACACTGGAATGTGCTGCCTGGGGATGTGGTAGAGTCACCAAGCCTGGCTGTATTTAAAGGTGATTTGGATGTGGTGCTTGGGGTGAACCTTGCAGAGCAGGGCTCTGGGTTGGACTTGGTGACCCTGAGGGTCTTTTCCAACCTGATTGTGTCTGTGATTCTGTGATGCCATGGTTCCACAGGCAGCCCAGGATGTGTCTGTGCTGGCACCTTTCTCCAGGCTGCTCTGCCCAAACGAGCCCAGGGCAAAGAAAATGCTCCTGTGCCCTCAAAGCCGCAGCCAGCTCCGTGGGAGCCTCAGGAGCTGCCCTGGGTCCTGTGCTGCCTGTTGTGGTGGCTGCAGAGCTGTGAGCAGGGCCGGCCTGGGGGGCGCTGGGCTCAGCCATCTAGCACCACTCACCAGGCTTCAGAGAGGTGCTTGGGAACGATAATCACAGAGGCTGGCTCTGGGGCACGGGGAGGAGGGCTCTTCACGTCACTGGATGCTCATGGAGAGCTTCCTGAGGTGGCCCTCGAGGTGCTGCCAAAGTGGTGCTGCTCTAGCTCTGGGATCACCTCTGCCGCGCTCCCCTTTGCCCCCTGCCTGCCAGGTGCTGGTGCTGCGGCTGCGGGACAGCATCATCAAGATGGGTGAGGAGCTGGAGAAAGCAGCTGAGTCAGAGGCACGGGAGAAGGAGAACACCAGGTACTACCAGAGGAGGATGGAGGAGATGAAGGCTGACATGGATGAGCTGGTGCAGAGGGAGCTGGAGTCCAGCCGCCGGCGAGTGGAGCTGGTAAGGGGGGGATGGGGGACAGGGTCGCCCCAGGGGAAGGAGCTTGCTGCTGCTGCTGCTGCCCTTTACCCCTCCATTCCTATCCTGTAAGGCTGACAGAAGCCTGGAGCAGGCTGCCTAGAGAGCTTGTGGAGTCTCTGTCTCTGGAGACTTCCAAGACCCACCTGGATGTCTTCCTGTGTGCCCTGCCCTAGGCGACCCTGCTCTGGCAGTGGGTTTGGGTTCAAGCTCCAGAGGTCCCTTCCAACCCCTACTCTTCTGGACACAGTCTCCAGCTGTGCCAGGGGAGGTTCAGGCTGGATGTTAGGAAGAGGTTCTTCCCAGCAAGAGAGATTGGCCATTGGAATGTGGAGTCACCATCACTGGAGGTGTTTAGGAAGAGCCTGGATGTGGCACTTGGTGCCATGGTTTGGTTGATTAGATGGTGTTGGGTGATAGGTTGGACTGGAAGATCTCTGAGGTCTTTTCCAACTTGGTTGATTCTCCTCTTCACTCTCTTCTCCTCTTCACTCTCTTCTCCTCTTCACTCTCTTCTCCTCTTCACTCTCTTCTCCTCTTCACTCTCTTCTCCTCTTCACTCTCTTCTCCTCTTCACTCTCTTCTCCTCTTCACTCTCTTCTCCTCTTCACTCTCTTCTCCTCTTCACTCTCTTCTCCTCTTCACTCTCTTCTCCTCTTCACTCTCTTCTCCTCTTCACTCTCTTCTCCTCTTCACTCTCTTCTCCTCTTCACTCTCTTCTCCTCTTCACTCTCTTCTCCTCTTCACTCTCTTCTCCTCTTCACTCTCTTCTCCTCTTCACTCTCTTCTCCTCTTCACTCTCTTCTCCTCTTCACTCTCTTCTCCTCTTCACTCTCTTCTCATTCTATTTCCTGGTGAAGCTGCAGGCTGTGGCACAGGGAAGGATGGAGCTGGGGCTGGAAGCAGGCATGGGGCAAGGTGGTGTAGGGCACTGAGCCACCAGCACCACAACTGGCACCAGCCGCCGGCTGTGCTTTGCCTCCTGAGGCTGCTGTTAGGGCAGGATGGTGCTGGGTGCTGGGCTGAGGTGCTCTGGAGATGGGGAGGTGGTCCACAACAAAGACCAGGGAGTTGAGGATGTGTTTCCAAGAGGCCTTGTGTCAGCTGCCTTGGGTATTTCTTACACTGAGGGTGGTGAGTTTGGCCCTGTTGCTGGGGTGATGCCAGGGCCACGGTGTGGAGGGATGCAGAAACCAAGAGGCAGAGCTCAGGGCTGCAGCTCCATCCCCTGCCTCACCTCAGGACCAGCCCCTCTGTCATGATGCAGCCTGGCCCACAGCAGGAGAAAGTCAGCAAAGCTTGGATTGGCTTCCTAATGGAAAACCTGATGGCTTGAAACTGAAAGAGGGGAGATTTAGGTTAGGTATAAGGCACAAGACCTTCACTGTGAGGGTGGTGAGAGCCTGGCCCAGGCTGCCCAGAGAGGTGGGAGATGCCCCATGCCTGGAACCATCCCAGGTCAGGTTGTTTGGGGCTCTGAGCAACCTGCTCTAGCTGAGGATGTCCCTGCTGACTGCTGAGGGTTGGACTGGATGAGCTTTGAAGTTCCCTTTCCAACCCTACCCAGTCTATCTGTGGGAGCTCTGGGATGGGAGCTCCGGGATGGGAGCTCCAGGTCCCTGCATGGACCTCTGGAGCCCCAGCACTGGGCCATGGCGTGGGGGTCTGGTGGGTGCTGCCTTCAAACCAGGCTCCTTTGCTGCAGCTGTGAAATCCCTCAGGGGCTCTGAGCAAGCTGCTCTAGCTGAGGATGTCCCTGCTGACTGCAGGGGCTTGGACTGGATGAGCTTTGGAGGTCTCTTTCCAATCCTACCCAGTCTATCTGTGGGAGCTCTGGGATGGGAGCTCTGGGATGGGAGCTCTGGGATGGGAGCTCAGGGATGGGAGCTCTGGGATGAGATCTCCGGGATGGGACCTCTGGGATGAGAGCTCCAGGATGGGAGCTCAGCCATAGGCAGGACCCCTGAGATCCCTCTAGCCCACATTAGCTGTGCCATGACACCTTGCAGGGCAAAGCAGGGGCTGATCCTGCTGGGATGAAGCCTGGGCTGACACAGACCCCTGCTAGGGAGCTGCCTGGACTCTGGATCTCCTTCAGCCTCCCTGCATGGACCTCTGGAGCCCCAGCACTGGGCCATCTCCTGGGGGGTCTGGTGGGTGCTGCCTTCAAACCAGGCTCCTTTGCTGCAGCTGTGAAATCCCTCAGCACCATAATTACCTACTTTGGCTGAGCCCCCAAGTGAAGGTGTGAAGATCCTCTTCAGCTTCTTCACACACTGCTGTTGTTTCTTGTGAGGGAAGGTGAGATTCACGCTGTAAATAACCTTCTTTCTTCCTCCTTCTTGGGGCTGCAGATCTCCTCAGCCCCCTTCTCTCCTGCCAGCCCAGCCAGCTGGAGACATCACAGCCTCCTCTCTCTGAGATTTGCTTTTTCATTGGCAAGCTTGAAAGATTTTTGCTTTTGATTTATTTCATCCCCCCCCCACACCCCACCTCTTTCTTTTCTGGCTGCTTTCATTGAACTTGAGAAGCAAAGCAGGAGCTGTTTGTGCCTCCAGCCAGGAATGCCATGCACCCACCCAGGCAAACCCACAGCTCCCAGCAGGGCCCCAGTTAAACCTTCTGATGTCCTTGCAGCCCCTTGGTCCCAGCACCGCCTGCTCCAGGGTCTTCCTGAGCTGCTCCTGTGCTTTAGAAGCTAATGACTTTGTAAGGACAAGTGGAATCAGAGGCAGCCAGGCCCAGAGTCCCTGAATCCCAGCACAGGGGGGTTGGAAGAACACCTCTGGAGATCAGCCAGTCCAATCTGCCCTGCTCCAGCAGGGGCACCCACAGCAGCTTGCCCAGGGTGGGTTGGAAGCTCTCCAGAGAAGGAGACTCCACAACCTCTCTGGGCAGCCTGCCCCAGGGCTCCAGCACCTCCACACCAAAGAAGTTTCTCCTCCTGTTCAGATGGAACCTCCTGGGGTCCAGTTTGTGTCCATTGCCCCACTGGGCACCACTGAGAAGAGTCTGGCCCCAGCCTCTTGCCCCCCCACAGGTCTTTAGCTCTTGCTGAGCATTGAGCAGATCCCCTCTGGGGCTGCTCTTCACAAGGCTCAGCAGCCCCAAGGCTCTCAGCCTTTCCCCCTCACAGAGATGCTCCAGGCCCCTCAGCAGCTTCATAGCCTCCACTGCACTCTTTCCAGTGCTTCCCAGTCCCTCTGGAACAGGGGAACTCAGCACCAGACCCAGGGCTCCAGCTCTAGCCTGATCAGGGCAGAGCAGAGGCACAGGAGAACCTCCTTGACCTGCTGGCCACACTCTTCTGAACGCAGCCCAGGAGTCCATGGGCCTTCTTGGCCAGGAGGGCACATTGCTGCTGGCTCATGGGCAACTTGGTGTCCACCAGCTGTCCCAGGTCCTCTCTGCAGAGCTGCTTTCCAGCAGGTCACCTCCATACCTGTACTGAGGCAGGGGGTGCTTCCCTGGTTGGACGTCAGGAGTTATCAGACTCAGAGGTGAGGCTGGGTGCTGGAGGGGCAGTTGTGAAGGCTCCAGCAGTGCTCAGAGGTGAGGCTGGGTGCTGGAGGGGCAGCTGTGAAGGCTGCAGCAGTGCTCAGAGGTGAGGCTGGGTGCTGGAGGGGCAGCTGTGAAGGCTGCAGCAGTGCTCAGAGGTGAGGCTGGGTGCTGGAGGGGCAGCTGTGAAGGCTGCAGCAGTGCTCAGAGGTGAGGCTGGGTGCTGGAGGGGCAGCAGTGAAGGCTCCAGCAGTGCTCAGAGGTGAGGCTGGGTGCTGGAGGGGCAGCTGTGAAGGCTGCAGCCGTGCTCAGAGGTGAGGCTGGGTGCTGGAGGGGCAGCTGTGAAGGCTGCAGCAGTGCTCAGAGGTGAGGCTGGGTGCTGGAGGGGCAGCTGTGAAGGCTGCAGCAGTGCTCAGAGGTGAGGCTGGGTGCTGGAGGGGCAGCAAGTGAAGGCTGCAGCAGTGCTCAGAGGTGAGGCTGGGTGCTGGAGGGGCAGCTGTGAAGGCTCCAGCAGTGCTCAGAGGTGAGGCTGGGTGCTGGAGGGGCAGCAAGTGAAGGCTGCAGCAGTGCTCAGAGGTGAGGCTGGGTGCTGGAGGGGCAGCTGTGAAGGCAGCAGCAGTGCTCAGAGGTGAGGCTGGGTGCTGGAGGGGCAGCTGTGAAGGCTGCAGCAGTGCTCAGAGGTGAGGCTGGGTGCTGGAGGGGCACTTGTGGAGGCTGCAGCAGTGCTCAGAGGTGAGGCTGGGTGCTGGAGGGGCAGCAAGTGAAGGCTGCAGCAGTGCTCAGAGGTGAGGCTGGGTGCTGGAGGGGCAGCTGTGAAGGCTGCAGCAGTGCTCAGAGGTGAGGCTGGGTGCTGGAGGGGCAGCTGTGGAGGCTGCAGCAGTGCTCAGAGGTGAGGCTGGGTGCTGGAGGGGCAGCTGTGAAGGCTGCAGCAGTGCTCAGAGGTGAGGCTGGGTGCTGGAGGGGCAGCAAGTGAAGGCTGCAGCAGTGCTCAGAGGTGAGGCTGGGTGCTGGAGGGGCAGCTGTGAAGGCTCCAGCAGTGCTCAGAGGTGAGGCTGGGTGCTGGAGGCTGTGCAGCAGTCGTTTGATTTCTGCTTTGCCACTAATGAAGCAAATCCTCCAGGAGCTCTTCAGCACTTGTAGCTCCTCACCCCAATTACCAGGAACACCTCAGTTCTGCTGGCTCCTTCTCACTCCAGCCTTCAACTACAACAAATCCTGTCACTTCAGACTCTCTGCAAACCTGCACCTTAATTACTTAATTAAAGGGAATAATGATTGATTAATTCTGCAGGTGTAGGCTGAATTATTCCAGCAGCAATCCAACCTGGGCTAATTAGCTCACACTTCACTTGGGGTGGAGGGGAGCTTGCAGGGGTTGTGTTGTGACAGCAGAGGCCCCAACAGCAGCAGGGGGTGGTGCTGAGGTTGTGGTGCTGAGGTTGTGGTGCTGAGGTCGTGGTGCTGAGGACGTGGTGCTGGGTGGCTCCTGCCTCAGCCTCCTTTGGAGTCCCATTAATTATTTCACTGCTGCTTTGGCTCAGCTCTTTTTAACTGAGCTTCAAATGCTTCCCAGACAAAGGGAGATGAAAAGAGAAGCTCTGAAGCAAAGGAGCTTTGAGAAATCCTTTTCTTCCAGAGAGGCAACAAAAACAAAGCTGGGGATGTGGAGAGGTGGAAGGATGTGGGGGTGAGGGAGAGGAAGCTGCCAGCTGAGTGTCTGCTCTCCCCCCCCCAGCTCCAGGTGGGCTCTGGCCAGCTACCTGCTGCTGGCTCTAGTGGTGTGCAGGCTGCCAGGGGCTGGGGCACCTTTCTCTACCTGATGGGGGAAAGCTCAGCCCCAAGGGGAAGCCCCAAGTGTTGCCCTAGAGGGTGGTGGTAGTGGGGTCTCACCCACCATGGGTGTGAGGATGGGGCTGGGGTCTTCTGAGCCAAGGGGTAAGGGACACAAACTGGAACCCAGGAGGTTTCACTTGGCCTGAAGGAGAAACTCCTTCAGATTGAGGCTGCTGGAGGCCTGGAGCAGGCTGCCCAGGGAGGTTGTGGAGTCTCCTGCTCTGCTGAGCTTCCAAAGCCACCTGGGTGTTGCGATCCTGGGCAAGCTGCTGGGGGTGGATCTCCAGAGGCCCCTTCCAACCCCTCCATGCTGGGCTTCTGTATTTCTATGGTTCTGTGGCTTGAAGAATTTCCACAGTGGAGTGAGCTGGAGACTTTCCACACTGGACTGAGTCCTTTCCTCATGCTGGGATGGAAGGAAAGGGGCTGTGGAGCGCTGGCTTTCCAAGACCTGCTTGGCAGCGTTCAGTTTCTCAGCGGTGTGCAGCAGAACTGTGATCATAGAAGCAGAGAGTCAACAAGGTTGGGAAAGACCTCAGAGATCATCCAGTCCAACCTGGCACCCAGCACCTCACAACTAAACCATGGCACCAAGTGCCACATCCAGTGCCCTCTTGAACACCTCCAGGGATGGGGACTCCACCACCTCCCTGGGCAGCACATTCCCATGGCCAATCTCTCTACCTGGGAAGAACTTTCTCCTCCCCTCCAACCTAAACCTCCCCTGGCACAGCTTGAGACTGTGTCCTCTTGTTCTGGTGCTGCTTGCCTGGGAAAAGAGACCAACCCTCTCCTGGCTACAACCTCCCTTCAGGGAGCTGGAGAGAGCAAGAAGGTCTCCCCTGAGCCTCCTCTTCTCCAGGCTAAGCAACCCCAGCTCCCTCAGCCTCTCCTCACAGGGCTGTGCAGCCCCAGCTGAGATGCTGCTCTGCCTGTTTGGATGAACTGAGATGCCCTTCCCCCCCACCCTAGGCCCCCTCTAGCTGCTGATCTTAGGGCTTCCATGATTTGCTCTGACACGCTGCCAGCTCCTGAGCCGTGCCCGTCGCGGCCCGCGCTGCGCATCGTTCCTCACCTTGTCACCGCCGCCAGGGCAATTTTACAGCTGCCAGCCTCAGTCACGCTGAATTTGCAGCTCCTGCTGCCTCTCCCCCCTCTCTGCTCCCCGGTGGGTCACAGCATGGCGCAGGGATTTCCTTCCCAGCTGCCAGGAGCCGGGGTCTGACGGGCAGGGTGGTGCTGGGCGCCTCCGGCGGGGCCGCCCGGCTGCGGGTGGTGGTGGCTCCCTGCAGCCACCTTGGGCTGTTCTGCTCTTCTGGCGTGTTCAGAGAGGTGCTTTGGTTGGAAGAGACCTTGCAGATCATCCAGGCCAACCATCAAGGCAGCACTTCCAGGGCACCACTAAACCACAGCCCTCAGCACCTCATCACCATGGCTTTGAAACGTCTCCAGGCATGGGGACTCCACCACAGGATCATAGAATCATAGAGTGGTTTGGGTTGGAAGGGACCTCAAAAGGTCATCTAGTCCAACCCCCCTGCAGTCAGCAGGGACACCCTCCACTAGAGCAGGTTGCTCAGAGCCTTGTCCAGCCTGACCTTGACTACCACTGCCCTGGGCAGCCTGGGCCAGGCCTTGACAACCCTCAAGGGGGAGAAACTGTTCCTCATGTCCAGCCTCAACTTCCCCTGGTGCAACTTGAGGCTGTTTCCTCTTGTCCTATTGATTGTTCCTTGGGAGAAGAGATCAAACTCTACCTGGCTCAAACCTCCTTTCAGGGAGGGCTGGATGTCAAGAGGGAGGAGCCAGGCTCTGCTCACTAGCACCCTGTGATAGGACAAGGGGTAATGGATATAAAATGGCACAGGAGGTTCCGCCTCAGCATTGCTCTCTATGACTACCTGAAGGGAGGCTGTAGCCAGGTGGGGGTTGGTCTCTTCTCCCAGGCAAGCAGCACCAGAACAAGAGGACACAGTCTCAAGCTGTGCCAGGGGAGGTTTAGGCTGGAGGTGAGGAGAAAGTTCTTCCCAGCAAGAGAGATTGGCCATGGGAATGTGCTGCCCAGGGAGGTGGTGGAGTCCCCATCCCTGGAGGTGTTCAAGAGGGGATTGGATGTGGCACTTGGTACCATGGTTTAATTGATCAAATGGTGTTGGGTGCCAGGTTGGACTGGATGATCTCTGAGGTCTTTTCCAACCTTATTGATTCTATGTTTCTATGATGAGGAACTTCTTCACCGGGAGGGTCACAGAGCACTGGAACAGGCTCCCCAGAGACGTTGTGGAGTTGTCTTCTCTGGAGACTTTCCAGCCCCACCTGGATGTGTTCCTGTGTGACCTGTGCTGGATTCTATGGTGCTGCTCTGGCGGGGGGGGGTTGGATTGGGGATCTCCGGAGGTCCCTTCCGACCCCTAACACCCTGTGAGGCTGTGCTCCCGCGCTGGGGTGCGGGCTCTGACCCGGTGCCACCCCCACAGGAGCAGCAGCTGGCAGAGCTGGCAGCCGTGCGGCAGGTCCTGCAGGCAGACCTGGGCACCTCCATCCGCCGCATCGCTGACCTGCAGGTGGCCCTGGAGGAGCTGCGCGACAGCGACGACAGCGACGCCGAGAGGTGAGGAGGGAAGCGCCTGGCAGCGGGGAGGGGATGCAAAGGGGACTCGCTCTGCGTGGAGACCACCCAGCCCTTGCCTCTCTCTCCGAGTACCCCTGGAGGTGCTCAAAAAATGGGGGGATGTGGGACTTTGGGGCGCGGGCTGGTGGTCACGGTGGGTGTTGGGTTGCTGGTTGGGTTTGAGGAGCTCAGAGGTCGTTTCCAACCTGAATGGTTCAGAGTCTGGGTTATAAACCCACTCTAATTTACACCTGGGATGCTCTTGGGTTGCTGGTTGGGTTTGAGGAGCTCAGAGGCCGTTTCCAACCTGAATGGTTCTGAGTTTGGGTTATAAACCCACTCTAATCTGCAAGTGGGAGCTTGTGAAGCACACACACAGAGCTTGGGCTGCTGGAGGGGAAGGTGCTCCTCTCCTTGCTGCTTCAGGATGGTGTTGGGTTGCTGGTTGGGGTTGAGGACCTCAGAAGCCTTTTCCAACCTGGATTTTTCTGTGGCCCTTTGTTATCAACCCAATTTGCAAGTGGGAGCTTGTGAAGCACACAGACAGAGAGCTTGGGCTGCTGGAGGGGATGTGGCACCTGGGAAGGTGCTCCTCTCCTTGCTGCTTCAGGATGCTCTTGGGTTGCTGGTTGGGTTTGAGGATCACAGAGGCCTTTTCCAACCTGAATGGTTCAGAGTCTGTGTTATAAAACCACTCTGATTTACACCTGGGAGCTTCTGAAGCACACACAGAGCTTGGGCTGCTGGAGGGGATGTGGCACCTGGGAAGGTGCTCATCTCCTTGCTGGCCTCAGGATGGTGTTGGGCTGGTGGTTGGGATTGAGGGCCTCAGAGGTCTTTTCCAACCTGAATGATTCTATGAGTCTGTGTTGCAAACCCAACTTGCAAGTGGGAGCTTCTGAAGCACACAGACAGAGCTTGGGCTGCTGGAGGGGATGTGGCACCTGGGAAGGTGCTCATCTCCTAGCTGCTTCAGGATGCTCTGGGGTTGCTGGTTGGGGTTGAGGACCTCAGAAGCCTTTTCCAACCTGGATTTTTCTGTGGCCCTTTGTTATCAACCCAATTTGCAAGTGGGAGCTTGTGAAGCACACAGACAGAGCTTGGGCTGCTGGAGGGGATGTGGCACCTGGGAAGGTGCTCCTCTCCTTGCTGCTTCAGGATGCTCTGGGGTTGCTGGTTGGGTTTGTGGATCTCAGAGGTATTTTCCAACCTGGATATTCTATCTAAGTCTGTTGGACTCGATGATCTTGGGAGGCCCCTTCCATCCCCTACCCTCCTGTGAGGCTGTGGTCAGCACCCCCTCTGCTCACCCTCTCTTTGTCCCCTGCAGTGTGAGGACCACGCAGGAGTCACTGAGCTCCAGGAGAGAGACGTGAGTGAGCCCTGGGGAGCTGCCAGATGGGTTGTGGACCCCCAGCTGCCCATGGGAAGGGCACAGATGAGCTTGTGGGTGTGCTGCCTTTCTGTGCCCCACCATGCCCAGCCATTTCCCAGGAGACTCCCTCTGTTAAAGCAGGCAGGATGCTCTCACCAGGCTGCCCTGTGAGAAGGAATGTTCTTCTCTGTGGTGCCCCACAGCAGGACAAGGGGCAGGGGGCACAAACTGCAACCCAGGAGGTCCCACCTGAAGATGAGGAGAAACTTCTTTGGTGTGGGGATGCTGAAGCCCTGGGGCAGGCTGCCCAGAGAGGTTGTGGAGTCTCCTTCTCTGCAGAGATTCCAAACCCTTCTGGCCATTGTGCTCCTGGGCAAGCTGCTGTGGGTGCCCCTGCTTGAGCCAGGGGGCTTGGAGTGGGTGATGTCCAAGAGGTCCTCTCCATCCCCCACCATGCTGGGATTCAGTGAACATGAAGCTGCTCTGTGGCTTTGAAGGGGAACTGAGGCTCCAAAGGCTTTGTTCTGCTGCAGCTGAAGTGTGGGCTCGTGGTGGGTGGGCAGGGGTAGCTCCAGCCCTGGGGGAGCCCAGGGGTGCCTGGGGCACAATGAGGTGCCCAGGGTCACACTGGCTCTGTCCCTGCAGCTCCAGTCCTGGGGCACTACAGGCAGCAGCAGGGTTCTCCTACCTGCTGAGGGAAGCAATGGCAGCAGCAGTGGCCCAGGGAGCAGGCTGCCTGGAGAGCCTTGGTTCATCCAGCCTGTGCCACAGAGCAGCCAGGGCAGAGTGCACCAGCTGGAGATGCCTCTGCTGGAGCCATAGAAGGCCCTCCAGCCTCACCCTTGCCCATGTCCCAGGACCACTCCCCAGTGCTGCCAACCCTTCTGGCTGTTCTTCTGGAGCTAATGGGTTCTCTGCTGCCTCCCCAGGGATGCCTGCTCCAGCGTGGGCTCTGTGCTCAGCCTGGAGCCTGCAGAGAGCATCAAGTCCTGGCCAGGATCATCCATGGGTACCAGCGTGGCTGGGAGCATCTCAGCACAGTCCATTGGCAGCCACAGCACCCAGGGACCGAGGTAAGGGACCCCCAGTGCAAAGCCAACCCCAGTGCAGAGCTAACTAACCCCAGTGCAGAGCTAACCCCAGTGCAGAGCCAGCCCCAGTGCAGAGCTAACCAACCCCAGCCTTTTACAGTTGTTCCCAGGCAGAGTCAATTTTGTTGGACCAAGACCTGGAGCTAGAGAGATGATTCCCCCAGCCTGGCTGGTGGGGAGTAGGGGGTGGGGTGGGGTCACAGAGAAAGGTGACCTGCAAATCCTGATGGCTTTTGCTCTGTTTGGCTTCAGCTAATTCAGGATGGAAATAGGTGGAGGGGAAGTGATGAGAAATGCAAAGCAAGAGGCCAGGAGGGTGGTAAGGCAATAAAAAGGAGATCAGCAGAGGCAGCTCATCCTTATTAAGATTCCTTTGTCTTGCACAAGCAGCCAGCAATGAAAAATGAATCTGCTCTGCACCACATGTGGGATGTTTGCTGAACAAACAGCTGCCAGCAGCCAGAGGAGAGCAGGGAAGGGCTGCTCTGTGGCAGGCTGCAGGAGGGCTTGGGTCACCTTTTCTTGGAGGCTCTCCCTGTTTAAATGTCTGCACAAAGTCTTGGGCAGCAGGGCCAAGCCTGGATAAACACAGCACAGAGCAGGGCTGGAATCACCAAATCATATCTGTTGGCCTGGGATTGGGAGGAGGTTTAAAGGTCTGCAGTCAGCAGGGACATCCTCAGCTAGAGCAGCTTGCTCAGAGCCCCTGAGGGATTTCACAGCTGCAGCAAAGGAGCCTGGTTTGAAGGCAGCACCCACCAGACCCCCCCAGGACATGGCCCAGTGCTGGGGCTCCAGAGGTCCATGCAGGGAGGCTGAAGGAGATCCAGAGTCCAGGCAGCTCCCTAGCAGGGGTCTGTGTCAGCCCAGGCTTCATCCCAGCAGGATCAGCCCCTGCTTTGCCCTGCAAGGTGTCTTGGCACAGATAATGTGGGCTAGAGGGATCTCAGGGGTCCTGCCTGTGACTGAGCTCCCATCCCAGAGCTCCCATCCCAGAGCTCCCATCCCAGAGCTCCCACAGATAGACTGGGTAGGGTTGGAAAGGGAACTTCAAAGCTCATCCAGTCCAACCCTCAGCAGTCAGCAGGGACATCCTCAGCTAGAGCAGGTTGCTCAGAGCCCCAGACAACCTGACCTGGGATGGTTCCAGGCATGGGGCATCTCCCACCTCTCTGGGCAGCCTGGGCCAGGCTCTCACCCCCCTCACAGTGAAGGTCTTGTGCCTTATACCTAACCTAAATCTCCCCTCGTTCAGTTTCAAGCCAGCAGCCCTTAAGCCATCAGGTTTTCCATTAGGAAGCCAATCCAAGCATTGATGGCTTTCTCCTGCTGTGGGCCAGGCTGCATCATGACAGAGGGGCTGGTCCTGAGGTGAGGCAGGGGATGGAGCTGCAGCCCTGAGCTCTGCCTCTTGGTTTCTGCACCCCACCACACCGTGGCCCTGGCATCACCCCAGCAACAGGGCCAAAGTGCAGCTCAGGAGGTTTCCCCTGAACTTAAGGAGAAACTTCTCTGGTGTGAGGCTGCTGGAGCCCTGGGGCAGGCTGCCCAGAGAGGTTGTGGAGTCTCCTTCCCTGTAGATTCCAACCTCCCCTGGCAAGCTGCTGTGGCTGCCCCTGCTTGAGCAGGGGTCTTGGAGTGGGTGATGTCCAGAGGTCCTCTCCATCCCCCACCATGCTGGGATTCAGTGAACATGAAGCTGCTCTGTGGCTTTGAAGGGGAACTGAGACTCCAAAGGATTTGTTCTGCTGCAGCTCAAGTGTGGGCTCGTGGTGGGTGGGCAGGGGTAGCTCCAGCCCTGGGGAGCCCAGGGGTGCCTGGGCCACAATGAGGTGCCCAGGGCCACACTGGCTCTGTCCCTGCAGCTCCAGTCCTGTGGCACTGCAGGCAGCAGCAGGGTTCTCCTACCTGCTGAGGGAAGCAATGGCAGCAGCAGTGGCCCAGGGAGCAGGCTGCCTGGAGAGCCTTGGTTCATCCAGCCTGTGCCACAGAGCAGCCAGGGCAGAGTGCACCAGCTGGAGATGCCTCTGCTGGAGCCATAGAAGGCCCTCCAGCCTCACCCTTGCCCATGTCCCAGGACCACTCCCCAGTGCTGCCAACCCTCCTGGCTGTTCTCCTGGGTTCCCCTTCCTGCTGCTTAGACTGAGCTGATCCCCAGAGGTCTCTTCCATCCCTCGCCACGCCGGGGTTCTGTGCTCCTCCTCCTTCCCTGCTCTGTGTCCCAGGGCTGGTGGGGATCCAGCACGTTTATTTTTAACCATGGTGGTGTCAAAGGCAGAGCATTGCATGGGAGGACTGGGAGCTCCTCTGGAGCTGACAAGAAAACCCTCTTCTGCTCAGAAATGAGGCCAGGGCCCTTTTTTTCCTCTCCCTGAAGTGGAGCCGTCTTGGCTGCCGTGCTGAGCCGCCAGAAAACAAGCACCCAGGCCCCACTTTCATCCCTGGGTACTGTGTTGCAAGGCATGTGTGGGTTCCACTCTGGAAATTATTTCAACTAGCATAATTGTAATCATGTTAATTGCTGTGTAATCTTCCCTAATTATTGTTGTGTGTCATTTGCTGCCGCCGTGAATGGCGGATTGCTGAGCTCCCCTTGGCTTCCAGCTGCCTTCTGAGTTCTGCAGCAGGCCCTGCTCTTGCCTTGGGCTGGGGGGGGGGAAAAGCATCTTCCCTGGGGCTGAGGCATGGAGCACTGGATTAGCAACTGGCTGGAGGGTGAGCCCAGAGAGTGGTGGTGAATGGTGCCACAGCCAGCTGGCAGCCAGGCACCAGTGGTGTGCCCCAGGGATCAGTGCTGGGCCCTGTGCTCTTTAACATCTTCATTGATGATCTGGGTGAGGGCATTGAGTCTAGCATCAGTAAGTCTGCAGATGACACCAAGCTGGGGGCAGGAGTTGAGCTGTTAGAGGGTAGAGAGGCTCTGCAGAGGGACCTGGACAGGCTGGACAGATGGGCAGAGGCCAAGGGCAGGAGACTGAACACATCCAAGTGCCAGGTGCTGCACATTGGCCACAACAACCCCAGGCAGTGCTACAGGCTGGGGGCAGAGTGGCTGAGAGCAGCCAGGCAGAGAGGGACCTGGGGGTGCTGGTTGATGGTAGGCTGAACATGAGGCAGCAGTGTGCCCAGGTGGCCAGGAGGGCCAATGGCATCCTGGCCTGCATCAGGAAGAGTGTGGCCAGCAGGAGCAGGGAGGGCATTCTGCCCTGTGCTCAGCACTGCTCAGGCCACACCTTGAGTCCTGTGTCCAGCTCTGGGCTCCTCAGTTTAGGAAAGATGTTGAGGTGCTGGAAGGTGTCCAGAGAAGGGCAAGAAAGCTGGGGAGGGGTCTGGAGCACAGCCCTGTGAGGAGAGGCTGAGGGAGCTGGGGTTGCTTAGCCTGCAGAAGAGGAGGCTCAGGGGAGACCTTCTTGCTCTTTCCAGCTCCCTGAAGGGAGGTTGTAGCCAGGTGGAGGTTGGTCTCTTCTCCCAGGCAAGCAGCAGCAGAACAAGAGGACACAGTCTCAAGCTGTGCCAGGGAAGGTTCAGGCTGGAGGTGAGGAGAAAGTTCTTCCCAGCAAGAGAGATTGGCCATTGGGATGTGCTGCCCAGGGAGGTGGTGGAGTCACCATCCCTGGAGGTGTTCAAGAGGGGATTGGATGTGGCACTTGGTGCCATGGTTCAGTTAGTCCTGAGGTGTTGGGTGCCAGGTTGCACTTGATGATCTCTGAGGTCTTTCCCAACCTTGTTGATTCTGTGATTCTAAGGAAACTCCACAGCCTCAGGGAGCTGAAATCTCTGCTCAGTTCATTTGGTGTTGAGCAATGAAATGGGTTTGGGGCTGGTTTAATGAGCCCATGGCACGGTGGCAAAGGGGCTGGTGTGCTCTGGGGGACCTGAAGCCACTCCATTACCCATCACTTCCACAATTACCTTTCATTCCCCAGCCCTGGGGTCTGTCTGCAGCCCATCTCGGGTGTGTAAATGATGGCAGGGGTCAGCAGAGCCTGCTCCCAACAGGTCCTGCCTGGTGCTTGGATTATCTGCAATCACCCTGTTCCCATGGCAACCCAGCATCTCTCTCTCTCTCCCCCCCCCCAAGGGCAGGGCACTTCATTACCAGTGCTGTGCAACTTGACCACTGCTCCCACACCTCGCAGCCCTGCTGGCCTCCCAGAGCTGTGTCTATATTTAGGTGCTGCTGCTTTATCCTCTGGCTTTCTACAGCTCCCTGCAAGGAGGCTGGAGTGAGGAGGGGGGTTGGTTGAGTCTCTTCTCCCAAGGAACAAGCAATAGGACAAGAGGAGATGGCCTCAAGTTCCCTCAGTGGGGGGAGGTTTAGGTTGGAGATTAGAAGAGACTTCTTGACTGCACTTGGGTGTTCCCCACCACCCTTCAACCCAACACCTGGGGTTTAGGTTGGACATGAGGAACAATTTCTTCCCCTTGAGGGATTGTCAAGGCCTGGCCCAGGCTGCCCAGGGCAGTGGTGGAGTCCCCATCCCTGGAGGGGTTTCAGAGCTGTGGAGATGTGGTGCTGAGGGGGGTGCCCTGGCAGGGCTGGGTTAAGGGTTGGACTCAATGATCTTAAAAGTCTCTTCCAACCCAAAGCAGTCTGTGATGTGATGATATTCTCTTATCTCAGAGGCAGGAAGGGTGGCTGAAAGCCATCCAGGAGCCCTCCTGCTCCCCAGGGGCCAGGTGCCTGCTGCCAGCCCTGACTGCCACCCCCAGGCTGCTCTTCAGCTTCTTGCAAGGTTGGAGACAAGTGGGGGTTGGTCTCTTCTCCCAGGAAACGAGCAACAGGGCAGGAGGAAATGGGAAGAAGTTTAGGTTGGACATGAGGAGCAATTTCTCCCCTTTGAGGGTTGTCAAGGCCTGGCCCAGGCTGCCCAGGGCAGTGGTGGAGTCCCCATCCCTGGAGGGGTTTCAGAGCTGTGGAGGTGTGGTGCTGAGGGCCCTGGTTTGATGGTGCCCTGGCAGTGCTGGGTTAAGGGTTGGCCTGGATGGACTGAAAGGTCTCTTCCAACCCAACCAGTTCCATGATTCTGACCAACCCAACCCTGTCCATCAGCCTGCCAGGACAGCGTCCTACAGTGCTGACGACCACTGTGGCTCTCCTTTGGGGAGAGGAGGTAGAGCCCACAAGGTTCCTGCATCAGCCTGTGCTTGGGGGGTGAGCTCCCATCCCCATCACACCTCTTCTGCCAGTCCCTCCTCAACGTGCAGCCCCTGGCCAGGCCCAATTTGGCTCTTGCAGTCCCCTGTTGCTCTCTTCCCCAGCAGCAGGCTGGGTGGAACACACCATGAAGAATGCACTCAAAGGTGCTCTGTGAGTTGGCTTCATCACATTTTAGTGAACAAT
Organism: Melanerpes formicivorus; assembly: GCF_026170545.1. NCBI lineage: Eukaryota > Metazoa > Chordata > Aves > Piciformes > Picidae > Melanerpes > Melanerpes formicivorus. The sequence continues at coordinate 247,875 of NW_027142424.1, read as the reverse complement.
CTTTGGCTTTGACAGGCATCAAATAAATCCAACTTATTGCTGTCATCTGCCAGGCAAGGGGGAAAACAAAAGGGACATTTGGAAGCAGGTGTTTGGGTTGGGCAGAGCTGAAGCTGGCCACATCCCCCTCCCTGTGCTGTGAAGTCAGTCAGGTTGGCACCCAGCAGTCTTTTAAGGGAAAAAGCTTTGGGCTTTGCCCAGCTGCTCCAGGCAGCAGCAGGAGTCACTTCTGAGACAGCCATGCCAATGCCAATGCTTCTCCTGCTCAGCCTTGTCCTTGCTGGGTGACACTGGGGAGGGACTTTTCACAGGGGCTCCTAGTAATAGGAGGAGGGGGAATGGCTTTGAGCCTGTTGGGAGAGGGCAGGCTGAGACTGGAGATGAGGGAAGAAATTCTTTCCAGTGAGGGTGGGGAGACACTGGAACAGGCTGCCCTGGGAGGCTGTAGATGCCCCCTCCTTGGAGGTGTTCAGGACCAGGTTGGATGGAGCAACCTGGGCTAGTGGAAGGTGTCCCTGCCCATGGCAGGGGAGTTGGAAGTAGGTGATCTCAAAGGTCCCTTCCACCTTGGAACTCTGGCCCCTGGAAAGCACACAGCTCCAACTGATTCTCCATCTCTCGTTTAGGGTGAGCAGAGACACGAAGGAGCCATCCCCCAGCCGGCTGCCTGCTGCCCGTGGCACTGCCAGGCCCAGTGAGGCTGCAGGTCTGGGCAGGGTGGGGAGTCCCTCCCTCGGTGCTAGGAGAAGGGAGTATGGAAAGCCTGCGGCAGATGAAGAGGAGCTGGAGGGCCCCAGGAAGCCTGCGGATAGGATGGGAGAGATGTCCCCATCCGTGCTGCGGCGAGGGCCGTCCCCCGCCTCGGATGGGAGGTTCCCCAGCCCGGTGCCGCCGACGGTGCCGAGGAGAAGACGTCTCTCTCCAGCAGCAGGGACGGTGCCCAGCTCCTCGGCTGCCCTGTCGGAGTACGTGGAGGAGCTGCGGCGGCAGCGGGGAGCGGAGCCAGGCTCCCCCTCGCTGGGCGACGGCTCTGCCCTGCCCATTTACCGCACCACCGGCGCCGCAGCCCTGCGGCGTGCCAGGGCCGTGCCTGCAGCCGAGGATTCCCTGGGCAAGGCGGATGGGAGTCAGGCGAAGGACGGTGGAGGAGCAGACCCCGGCCTGGTGCGCTCCTCCAGCCTGCGGAGCGTGGCTCCCGAGCCAGCCGAACCCGTGCGCTCCCCGGCGCTGGGCAGAGCGGCCAAATTCGGCTCCTACGACTCCCTCCTGCAGAGCCTCGACGGCTCCGGCCGCAGGCCGAGCTCTCCAGGGCTGGGTGCGCCCCGGCTCGGCTCCTGGAGAAGCTACCTGGAGCCGTCGGTGGAAGACGTGGAGGTGGGAAGGGGTGCTGGGGGTCTCCTGAGCTCCCCATCCAGCGAGGAGCTGCTGGGCGAGGGGAAGGGGAGCGACCCCTTCAGCTGGCGCATACCCACCCTCAACTACGAGAGGAGAACCAACGTCGACTTCGACGACTTCCTGCCGGCCATCCGCAAGTGCCGCTCCACCAGCAGCCTGGCCAAGCCCGGCCGGGACAGACGGGACGGCCACCGGCCCCTCACCGTCCGCTTCCAGGATGAGGCCATAGAGGGCAGCTCGGTGTCCTCCGAGATGAAGGGCGCGCCCAAGCGCAGCCCGACCACCCGGGAGGACCCCGGGGACGTCTCTGACTCCTCCTCTTCCTCTGGATCCGTCGTCTCCTCCCGGAGCACCGACAGCATCAAGCGCCGGCCGCAGCCGCAGCGAGGGGACGGGGAGGGGAGCAGCGGCAAAGGCAGCAGCCAGGCCAGCAGTGCCAGCCGGCGGGCAGAGGCAGAAGGCAAGGAGGACGATGTCGCCAGCATCATGAAGAAGTATCTGGGACAAGACTAAGGTAATCATGTGTGCCAGTGGCTGGTGCCAGCGGCTGGTGCCAGCTCAGAGCGCCGGTGGCTCGTCTGTGGCGTTGGCCCCGAGCCCCTGTCCCTCCAGCCCACACGGTGCATAGGAAGCATGGGGACGTGGGGCCCTGGGCCAGTGGGTGTCCCCAGGCACCCCCACCAGCACAGCAGGGCAGCCTGGGAGATGCACCGGGCTGGCTTCCCCCTCGCTGCCCAGCTCTGCCTCTGCCCCGCAGCAGCCCAAACGGTGGCAGTGATGCCTCCTGGGGTCCAGCCTCTCCTCTGTCCTCTCCTTGCTCTCTTTGGAGCTGCAAGGGGATTGGGCAACGGGGACACTGCCAGGGATGCCCCAGGGGGTTCAGCCTCCTTCTTGTCCTTTCCTTGCTCTCTTTGGAGATGGAGAAGGGAGAAAGTTCTTCACAGAAAGAGTTATTGGCTGTTGGGATGTGCTGCCCAGGGAGGTGGTGGAGTCACTGTCCCTGGAGGTGTTCAAGAGGGGATTGGATGTGGCACTTGGAGCCATGGTTTAGTTAGTCCTGAGGTATTGGGTGCCAGGTTGGACTTGGGGATCTCTGAGGTTTTTTCCAACCTTGTTGATTCTATGATCTAGGGTGGGCAATAAGGACAATGGCAGTGCCAGGCACAGCCCCAGGGCTTGTCACAGCACCAGCTCTGAGTCCCCTGGGTTCCCCCAACCTCTTGGACTCCCAAAACCAGTGCCCCCAGGTGCCACCACAGCACCCAGTAGACAGCTCCTTCTGAGCACCCTTGCTCCTGGGGTTAAGTTATCCCTGCAGCTTCAGCTGGCTGCTGGAGGTCACCCCCTCCAGAGGAAGGGGGTCCTGCCTGGATGTGGAGCAGGTCCCTCAGTTAGCAGCTGCCTCTGACAGCCCCTTGGGTCCCATTTCTGTAGTGGAGCTGACACTGGGAGAATTAGGAGTTATTGCTGCAGTCCCAGTTGGGAGGCAAAGTCCCTGATGAATGCAGCATGGCTCTAATTAAGTGTTTCAAGCAGATTAGGAAAACATTTGGTGGAAGCATTGCCTCTGCACCAACTGACTGGGTGTCAAGCTGGGCCCAGATTGACAAAGCCAACAGGAGAAGGGGAATGCCTGTTAATCAAGCATTTCTTTCCAGGAAGCACCACTTGGTAGTAGCCTGATAGTAGAGTCCCAGGGCAGGAGATTGAACACATCCAAGTGTCAGGTGCTGCACATTGGCCACAACAACCCCAGGCAGTGCTACAGGCTGGGGGCAGAGTAGCTGGAGAGCAGCCAGGCAGAGAGGGACCTGGGGGTGCTGGTTGATGGTAGGCTGAACATGAGCCTGCAGTGTGCCCAAGTGGCCATGAAGGCCAAGGGCATCCTGGCCTGCATCAGGAAGTGTGGCCAGCAGGAGCAGGGAGGTCATTCTGCCCTGTGCTCAGCACTGCTCAGGCCACACCTTGAGTCCTGTGTCCAGTTCTGGACTCCTCAGGTTAGGAAAGATGTTGAGGTGCTGGAAGGTGTCCAGAGAAGGGCAAGAAAGCTGGGGAGGGGTCTGGAGCACAGCCCTGTGAGGAGAGGCTGAGGGAGCTGGGGTTGCTTAGCCTGGAGAAGAGGAGGCTCAGGGGAGACCTTCTTGCTCTCTCCAAGTCCCTGCAGGGAGGTTGTAGCCAGGAGGGGGTTGGTCTCTTCTCCCAGGCAAGCAGCAGCAGAGCAAGAGGACACAGTCTCAAGCTGTGCCAGGAGAGGTTCAGGCTGGAGGTTAGGAAGAAGTTCTTCATAGAAAGAGAGATTGGCCATTGGGATGTGCTGCCCAGGGAGGTGGTGGAGTCCCCATCCCTGGAAGTGTTTAGGAGGAGCCTGGCTGAGGCACTTGGTGCCATGGTTTAGTTGATCAGATGGTGCTGGGTGAGAAATTGGACTGGGTGATCTCTGAGGTCTTTTTCAACCTGGTTAATTCTATCCTCTCCTCTCCTCTTTGCAGCAGCAAAGGTGCCACTCTCCACTCCCTCCAGGCTTCGTGTGAAGGAACAGCAGCCTCCTGCCGTTGCTCCTCCGGAAGAGCCCCCGGTAGGAAACACCTCACTTAGAGACTGCCAGTGCCATGGCCCCCCCCTCAAAAACCAGCCCCCAGGAGCTGTGGGGTGGCTTGACAGACGATGAGACTGGCTTTTGTGGTTAGACATACCGTGGTTTCTTGATGCTCCTTGCTCCTGCCCTCCTCCCCTCACCGCGGCTGCACTCGGGGCCGGCTGTGGGGACAAGAGACCTTCCTCTTCTCCTGCAGTTGGTTGACTCAGGATTTGGTGCTTTAGTTCAGACCCCAGCAGCTGCCTCGCTGCCTGATAACACAGCATGCTCTGAAGAGCCAGAGGAACACCAAACCTCTTCCTTTTTGACCCAGAAGGTGCTGCCCAGATGTCTCATCCCTCATGGCGCTGTGCGGAGCTCACGGAACCACACAGCATGGTGGGGAGGTTGGAAAGGATCCTCTGGAGATCAGCCCAGGCCAACCCCCCTGCCAAGGCAGGGACACCCAGAGAAAGTCACAGAGGGACAGGTCCAGGCAGGTTTGGAATGTCTCCAGAGATGGAGGCTCCACAACCTCCCTGGGCAGCCTGCCCCAGGGCTCCCTCTCCCTTTAATTCAAGGAGTTCCTCCTCATATTCAGGAGGAGCTTCTGATGCTCCAGTTGGTGCCACCACCCCTTGTCCTGCCACTGGGCACCACTGGAAAAAAGCCTGGTGCCATCCTCCTGACACCCACCCTTGAGGTATTGATCAGCATTGATCAGATCCCACTCAGGCTGCTCTTCTCCAGCCTAGAAACCCCCAACTCCCTCAGCCCTTCCTCCTCACAGAGCTGTTCCAGTCCCCCCTGCATCTTTGCAGCCCTTGGCTGCACCCTCTCCAGCAGTTCCCTGTCCTTCTTGAACTGGGGAGCCCCAAACTGGACCCAGTGCAACAGATGTGGCCTCAGCAGGGCAGAGCAGAGGAGGAGGAGAACCTCCCTCAACCTGCTTGCCCAAGCAGCTTTTGGGTCTTGCTGTGACAGCCACAGCAGCAGAGCTCAGGAGGTCTCTCTGTGGACACCTGAAGGTAGGCTCCATAGGTGGTTTTGTGGCTCCTGCCTCCTTGGGACAGCTGGGCCCATCCTGCTGTCCCTCTGTGGTGCATGTGGAATGGGGCTGGGGGCAGAGGGGGGTGCTGTGTTTGGGTGGCTGCTTGGGGTTTTACACAATAAAATGTTTGCTTCTTTGCCACGAGCCTCTCCTCATCTGTCCTTCCCCAGCAGCAGGAGCAACTCCAGGGCAGTGGCACAGGGCAGGGCTGAGCATCCCCACCCCACCAGCCCCCATGGCTGGGGGCTTCTCACTGAGACCCTGCCCCCTCCTCCTCACTCTGCATGCACAGCCTCTCTTTGCTTGGAATAGAAGAGGGATGGGATGGGATGGGATGGAATAGAATGGACTGGAATGGAACGGAATAGACCACACCAGGTTGGAAGAGACTTCAGAGATCATCCAACCTATCACCCAACACCATCTAATCAACTAAACCATGGCACCAAGTGCCTCAGCCAGGCTCTTCCTAAACACCTCCAGGGATGTTGACTCCACCACCTCCCTGGGCAGCACATCCCAATGGCCAATCTCTCTTGCTGGGAAGAATTTCTTCCTAACATCCAGCCTAAACCTCCCCTGGCACAGCTTGAGACTGTGTCCTCTTGTTCTGGTGCTGCTTGCCTGGGAGAAGAGACCAACCCCCACCTGGCTACAGCCTCCCTTCAGGGAGTTGGAGAGAGCAAGAAGGTCTCCCCTGAGCCTCCTCTTCTCCAGGCTAAGCAACCCCAGCTCCCTCAGCCTCTCCTCACAGGGCTGTGCTCCAGACCCCTCCCCAGCTTTGTTGCCCTTCTCTGGACACCTTCCAGCACCTCAACATCTTTCCTAACCTGCGGAGCCCAGAACTGGACACAGGACTCAAGGTGTGGCCTGAGCAGTGCTGAGCACAGGGCAGAATGACCTCCCTGCTCCTGCTGGCCACACTGTTCCTGCTGCAGGCCAGGATGCCATTGGCCTTCTTGGCCACCTGGGCACACTGCTGGCTCATGTTCAACCTACTCTCAACCAGCACCCCCAGGTCCCTCTCTGCCTGGCTGCTCTCAGCCACTCTGCCCCCAGCCTGTAGCACTGCCTGGGGTTGCTGTGGCCAATGTGCAGAGCCTGGCACTTGGATGTGTTCAATCTCCTGCCCTTGGACTCTGCCCATCTGTCCAGCCTGTCCAGGTCCCTCTGCAGAGCCTTTCTACCCTCCAGCAGATCAACTCCTGCCCCCAGCTTGGTGTCATCTGCAGACTTACTGATGCTGGACTCAATGCCCTCATCCAGATCATCAATAAAGGTATTATTGATTATCCCAGAAGGGATCCAAACTTCCTTAGCAGGGGTTTGTGGCCAAGTCCTGCAGGTTCATGGAATCCTGGACTCATGGAATGGTTTGGACTGGGGAGGACCCTAGAGATCATCTAGTTCCAATCCCCTGCCTTGGGCAGGGACACCTTCCACCAGACCAGGTTGCTCAAGGCCTCATCCAACCTGCCCTTGAGCAGCTCCAGGGAGGGGGCAGCCACAAACTCCCTGCACAACCTCTGCTGGTGTCTCTCCACCCTCATTGGAAAGAATTTCTTCCTTATCTCCAGCCTAACTCTCCCCTCTCCCAGCTTCAATCCATTCCCTCTTCACCCTCCCCCTAGAAGCCCTTGGGCAAAGCCCCTGCCTGGCTCTCTTGGGGGCTCCCTCTAACAGAGACCAACTCTCCTTTCCCTCAGCAGTCCCTGGGTCATTCCCTCAGCTGGGAGATGTGCACCACAGCCCTGTTGGAGAAAAGGCCCTGGGAAGGCTCCTTGTGGGCTGTGATTCTATGACCTCAGCTCACCCAGCATCAGTGGGGAGGGGGCACCCTGAGGAGCTCATGCCAGGAGGCCAGCCCAGCTTGGCATCATCCCCACCTTCACCCTTGCAAGCAGTGGCTGGCTGAGATGTTGGCTCTGTGGCTCCTGTTTGATCTCCAGCTGCTGCAGAAGTGCCTCCTGATGTGGTGGCTGTAGGAGGATGATGCCTTTGATCTGGGGCTGTCTGCAGCGCTGGCTTTGCTGAGCAGGGAGCTGCTGCTGTTTAAACAGGCAGCCAGGAAAGCAGATCTCTGTGTGTGTGTCTGTGTGTGACACTCTGGCTTGCTGCTGTTCTCCCTGTGCTTCCACAGGACACAAAGGAAATTGCTCTGTGGCTGGAAATGGCTCTGCAAATCCTTCAGCAGCCAATCAGAGCTGGAGGAGGCTTCTTCGGCTGCAGCTTTTCAGCCTGAGTGCAGAGAATGGAGTCACAGAGTGCCCAGGCTTGGAAGGGAACCCCCAAAGGTCATTCTGCCCAACCCCCCCTGCAGGCAGCAGGGACACCTCCAGCTCGAGCAGGTTGCTCAGGGCCACATCAAGTCTGACCTTGAATGTCCCTGGGGATGGAGCCTCCACCACCTCTCTGGGCAACCCCTTCCAGTGTTCCACCACCCCCACTGGGAAGAGCTTCCTCCTGATGTCCAGCCTACATCTCCCCTGCTCCAGCTGCAAACCATTGCCTCTCATCCTATCCCCTTCTGAGCAGTCCCTCCCCAGCCTTCCTGCAGCTCCCCTTCAGGTACTGAACTGCAGCTCTGAGGTCTCCCTGCAGCCTTCTCTTCTCCAGGCTGAACAGCCCCAACTCTCCCAGCACTGAATGCCCAAAGTCATCCTGCTGTGCACGACCACATTCACAACACTGGCACCAGGGGGGAGGCTTAGGCTGGACATGAGGAACAATTTCTTCCCCCAAAGGGCTGCCAAGGCCTGGCCCAGGCTGCCCAGGGCAGTGCTGGAGCCCCCATCCCTGGAGGGCTTTCAAAGCCCTGGAGCTGTGGTGCTGAGGGCCATGGTTTGGTGGTGGCCTAAGGGTTGGACTGGCTGAGCTGAAAGGTCTCTACCAAGCAAAACCATTCTGCAGTCCTGTGATCCTGACGTTTCTGCCCAGCTGCCTGCTTCTGCCTTCCTCCTCAGCTCAAGGCTGAGCTGCTCCTGGAGGTTCAAGGCCATCTGGGAGAGTGGCTGGGCTGTGTTACCAGGCTGAGTTTTATCCCTCTTGACATCCTGTTCCACCAGCTTGAGCCACTCCCCACCCTCCTGCCACGCTGGGGACAGCTGAGTGCTGTGCTCCTGGCAAGCTCCTGGCACAGCCCAGGCTGTGCCACCTGAAACCAGGGAGCCACAGGATCCTTTTGGTGGGAACAGGCCTTTAAGGTCATAGAATCACAGAATCAATAAGGCTGGAAAAGACCTCAGAGATCATCCAGTCCAACCTGGCACCCAACACCTCCTGACTACTAAACCATGGCTCCAAGTGCCACATCCAATCCCCTCTTGAACACCTCCAGGGGTGGGGACTCCACCACATTCCAAGGGCAAATTACTCTTGCTGGGAAGAACTTTCTCCTCCCTTCCAGCCTGAACTGCCCCTGGCACAGCCATTAACTGCAGGAGTGGCTGGTGGGGGGGCAGGAGTGGCCAGTGATGGGGCAGGAGGGGTCAGTGGTGAGGTAGGAGAGGACAGTGATGGGGCAGGAGGGGTCAGTGGTGAGGTAGGAGAGGACAGTGATGGGGCAGGAGGGGTCAGTGGTGAGGTAGGAGAGGACAGTGATGGGGCAGGAGGGGTCAGTGGTGAGGTAGGAGAGGACAGTGATGGGGCAGGAGGGGTCAGTGGTGAGGTAGGAGAGGACAGTGATGGGGCAGGAGGGGTCAGTGGTGAGGTAGGAGAGGACAGTGATGGAGCAGGAGAGGAAGCTGGAGCCTAGAGTGGCACAGAAGGGGCTGGTGGGGGTTAGGAGGGTTCAGTGGTGAGGTAGGAGAGGAGAGAATGGAGCACAAGGAGACAGTGGTGGGACAGGAGGGGTTGGTGAGGCTGATGGGGGAACAAGAAGGGGCTGGTGGTGGGGTAGGAGGGGTCAGGGGTGAGGTAGGAGAGGACTGAAGGAGCACAAGGAGACAGTGGTGGGACAGGAGGGGTTGGTAGGGCTGATGGTGAGACAAGAGGGGCTGGTGGGGTAGGAGTGGTCAGTCATGGGGCAGGAGGTGATGGTGGTGGGACAGGAGGGGCTGGTGGTGGGGCAGGAGAGGCTGGTGGTGGGGCAGGAGGTGATGGTGGTGGGGCAGGAGAGGACAATGGTGGGACAGGAGGTGATGGTGGTGGGGCAGGAGGTGATGGTGGTGGGACAGGAGGGGCTGGTGGTGGGACAGGAGGGGTCAGTGGTGGGATAGGAGGTGAGGGTGGTGGGGCAGGAGAGGCTGGTGGTGGGGCAGGAGAGGACAATGGTGGGACAGGAGGTGATGGTGGTGGGGCAGGAGGGGTCAGTGGTGGGACAGGAGGTGATGGTGGTGGGGCAGGAGGGGTCAATGGTGGGGCAGGAGGGGTCAGTGGTGGGGCAGGAGGGGTCAGTGGTGGGACAGGAGGGGTCAGTGGTGGGACAGGAGGTGATGGTGGTGGGGCAGGAGGGGTCAATGGTGGGGCAGGAGGGGTCAATGGTGGGGCAGGAGGGGTCAGTGGTGGGGCAGGAGGGGTCAGTGGTGGGACAGGAGGTGATGGTGGTGGGGCAGGAAGGGTCAGTGGTGGGGCAGGAGGGGTCAATGGTGGGGCAGGAGGGGTCAGTGGTGGGGCAGGAGGGGTCAGTGGTGGGGCAGGAGGGGTCAGTGGTGAGGCAGGAGGGGTCAGTGGTGGGGCAGGAGGGCAGCACTGCACTCAGAGCTGCCCCACAGCCCAGGAGCCACTCATCACCTCTACACATTGGCTCGTGGGGAGGAGGCTTTGTTTCTCCCTGACTTGCTGCAGCCAAGCTGCTGATCTGGGTTGGAAATGATGAATTTCCCTGAATTCAAGTCCTGAAAGGAGAGTGAGAGCTTAATTCCAGTGCAAGGTCCTTGTGCTCCTGCAGCACATTGCAAACCAGCTGGGGAGAGAAGCCTCTACAATAGGAACCTTCCCTGAGCAGCCTGCTGGGATCAAGGGGCCTGGGGGGAAGAGGGAGGGTTTGAAAGGGGGGGAAAGAAACCTACAGCAGGAGAAAAGCCCTGGCTGGAGGCTCATTTGCATTCCTCTGGCAGAGCTTCAGCACTGGCAGCACACAGAGGCAGGGAAGCACAGAGTGGTTTGGGTTGCAGAAAGCTCTCTGGGGTCACCCAGCCCAACCAGCCCCCCAGCCCCACTGTGGCCACTGAGCCACGTCCCACAGGGCCATGGCCACAGGTTTCCTGAGCCCCTCCAGGGCTGGGGGCTCCACCACCTCCCTGGGCAGCCTGTGCCCCCCCATCCCAAAGCAATTTCCCTTGCTCTCCAGCCTGCCCCTGCCCTGGCACCATCTCAGGCTGTTGCCTCTCCTTCAGGACATGCTTTGCTGGCTGTGGTGGTTGCTGGTTGGACTCAAGGACCTCAGAGGGCTTTTCCAACCCAGACAGGTCTGTGCTCCTCACACCTCCCAGTGCACCAGAGCTGGGAGCAGCATCCTCCTGTGCTGGACTGGGAGAGAGCAGCGCCCTGCTCTGCCCCTGTGCTCAGCACTGCTCAGGCCACACCTGGAGTCCTGTGGCCAGTTCTGGGCCCCTCAGTGTAGGAAAGATGTTGAGATGCTGGAAGGTGTCCAGAGAAGGGCAACAAAGCTGGAGAGGGGTCTGGAGCACAGCCCTGTGAGGAGAGGCTGAGGGAGCTGGGGTTGCTTAGCCTGCAGAAGAGGAGGCTCAGCAGAGACCTTCTTGCTCTCTCCAACTCCCTGCAGGGAGGTTGTAGCCAGGTGGGGGTTGGTCTCTTCTCCCAGGCAAGCAGCAGCAGAACAAGAAGACACAGACTCAAGCTGCACCAGGGGAGGTTCAGGCTGGAGGTGAGGAAGAAATTCTTCCCAGCAAGAGAGATTGGCCATTGGGATGTGCTGCCCAGGGAGGTGGTGGAGTCCCCACCCCTGGGGGTGCTCAGGAAGAGCCTGGCTGGGGTGCTTGGTGCCATGGCTTGCTTGATCAGATGCTGTTGGGTGCTAGGTTGGGCTGGATGATCTCTGAGGTCGTTTTTTTTCCCCAACCTGCTTTCTTCTGTACCCTGTTCCTGGCCCACCCTCTCCCCACAGCAGTGCTGTCGGGCAGCACCCAGCAGCCAATTAATCCGGGGGGAGGGTTTTTAACTAGCCTGGAGCAGCTTGCCCTGAGCCTGGCTGCTTCCTTCCTTCCTTCCCCTCACCCCCATCCCCACCCCCGGGCGGCTCGGCTCGGCTCGGCGGGGAGGCTGCCGGGGAATTAGGAGGTGATTATAATTAGTGTGGCAAGTGGAAATGTGGGGCAGGGGAAGGGGAGGGGGGGAGAATGTTCTCTGGGAGCAGGGTAGGAGGGAGGGAGGATGGATGGATGGATGGATGGAGGCAGCTCTGCTCCAGCCCAGCCTGCTGCATCCACGCTGCTGCCTATTAATAGCAGCCAGCTCCATGTCAAGGACGAGGCCATTAACGCTGGAGGAGCTGCTGCTGCTGCTCAGCCTGGCAGCGATGCTGCTGGAAGATTTCCTGCCAGGGGGAAAGAAACACAACCACCTCCCCTTCAGCCTTCAGCCAGCACGTAGCAGAATCCCCAGACACCCTGCCCAGGGCTTTGCTGCCTCCTCTTAGCTCTCCTGCCTGGCAGTGGGCCCGTCCTGGCTCCTCGGGCTGTGCTGAGCTCCCCAGCGTGGGCTCTGTCCCTTCAAGGGCAGAGCTGCAGGGTGGGCCATGGGCAGGGGAGTGGGGGGTGGGCTCTTCTCCTTTGTATCAGGTGGAAGAAGGAGAGGGAATGGCCTGAAATTGTGCCAGGGGAGGGTTGGGTTGGAGATGAGGAGACATGTCTTTGCTGCCAGACACAGGCTGCCCAGGGAGGTGGTGGAGTCCCCAGCCCTGGAGGGGTGCAAGGAGCCTGTGGCCATGGCACTGTGGGCCATGCTTTGATGGCCATGGTGGGGTTGGGTTGCTGGGTGGATGACCTCAGAGGGCTTTCCCAACCCAAACAGGTTCTGTGGGGAGCACAGGATCACCAAGGTTGGAAGAGACCTCAAAGACCTCAAAGCCCAGCCTGGCAGCCTGACCTGGATGGCCCTCAGGGGCACAGCCAAGGAAATGCCAGCTCCCTGGGCAGGGGCTGCAGCATCTCAGAGCTGATTCCCTACCCAGTGCCCCTAGGGTTAAGTCAGCCCTGCAGGAGGGTGAGGAGAACTCCTGGCTTTGACTTCTGTAGGGATTAACAGAGCACCATGCAGGGCAACCCCCCAGGAGCCCCAGCCTCCGGCCCTGCTCCATGCCGTGGCTCCATGTCAAGGAGCGATGCTGGGGGGACCCAAGAACCCCCTCCTGAGCTCCCTCCTCTGCTGCTGGCAGGGCTGGAGGTACCCCCCACCCAGCCAGGGCAGACACAGGCTGTACCCTTTGGGCCAGCCAGCAAATCCCCAGGGATTTTGGGCAGATTAGGAGCATTAGCAGCAGCTGGGCAGGGGTCACCACTTTGACTTTGCAGCCCCAGGTCCTCCTGATGCCCTGAAGGCCTCTGAGATCTTGGCACAGGACAGCTTTTGGCTCCTTCTGCTGCTGGGCTTAGCCTAAATCCCTGCCCAGCAGCCAAGCTGCAGGGAAGGAACTGCCAGCCTGGGGCTTCTGAGCTGAAATCTGCCCTGCTGTGTGCCAAGGTGGAGCCTGCAGCTCCTCTCTCTGCTCCAGCACGGGGAGCAGAGGGAGCTGAGTGTGGCTGCTGGAGGTCAGGGAAGGATTTTCAGGGGGGAAGGATCCCCTCCCTTCCATGGAGGAGCTGGGAGGTGTCCTGTGCATGCCCTTCCCAGCATCTCTGGCTTGAGACTCTGCATCAGATCCCTCTCCAGCGACACTTCCTGGCCTCAGCTGTGGGCTGGGGGTTTGCTGTCGATGCCTCCCCTGGTAAAAATAACCAAAATCAATGTCAAGAGGCATTAAGCAGACAAACCCTGACACCTGAGCAGGTTCCTGCCCTCTCTGAGCGCTGCCTGCAAGCCCTGCACGGCCCTCAGAGGCAGCCCAAGGGAGGCAGTGGGGCCCAGGGGATCCTAGGCACAGCCTGGCATGGGTTCAGGAGCAGCAAGGATGGATGGAATCAGATCAAGCCTCACAGATTTGGAGGCAGGACCTCTGTGGGAGCATCTCCAGTGCTGCTACATGGACAGGAAGGGGAAAATGGGAATCCCATCCCAGTGGGGGGGAGAGCTGAGCCCATGGCCCAGTGCAGCACTCCTGCTGTGGCCAGGGAGGAGCAAACTCTGCAGAGATCAGAGAAGCATCACAGAATCACACAATTAACCAGCTTGGAAATGACCTTCAGGTCCAACCTACCACCCAACACCATCTGATCAACTAAACCATGGCTCCAAGTGCCTCATCCAGGCTCTTCCTAAACACCTCCAGGGATGGGGACTCCACCACCTCCCTGGGCAGCACATTCCCATGGCAAATCTCTCCTCATGGGAAGAATCTCTTCCTAACTTCCAGCCTGAGCTGCAAAGTTGGTTTAGAATCACAGAATTGTCATGGTTGGAAGGGAGCTCAAGGCTCAGCCAGCTCCAACCCCCTGCCATAGGCAGGGACACCTCACACCACAGCAGGTTGCTCACAGCCACATCCAGCCTGGCTGCAAACACCTCCAGGGATGAGGCTGCCACCACCTCCCTGGGCAACCTGTGCCAGGCTCTCACCACCCTCCTGGGGTGAGCTTCTTCCTCACATCCAATCTGAATCTCCCCATTGCTAGTTTTGCTCCATCCCCCCCAGTCCTATCCCTCCCTGACACCCTCAAAGTCCCTCACCTGCCCCATTTCCCCCTTTTTCCCCTCAAACCCAGAGCACCTGGGCTCTGTTGGAGTCTCCTCCCACCCCAGCTGTGGCCATTTAGCCCTCCCCACCCACTGCCCTATTTAATCCCCACCAGGAAGGGCAGCAGCCCTAAGCTGAGCCCATTGTGGGCTGGAGGATCCTCCTCTCATCCCTGGTGAGTGCCCCTGGTGCACCCTGGGTGTTGGTGGTGGTGACAACAAAGGCCGGGGGGCCTGGTGGCCCCCCGGTTGTTAGGGCTATGATTGATGACTCCTCCAATATCCTCCCTGGGTGCTGGCTGGGGCTGAGCTCCTCTGGGTGGTCTCTTGGCTGGGGAGGGTCTTTCCCCCCACCACCACTCTGGGATGGGTGCACAAATGGTGGTGGTGGAGCAGAAGCTGCTCAGTCAGATGCTGTAATGCTGGAGCCCACGGTGTGCCCTGGCATGGCCTCCCTGCTCTGTGTATTGAACAGAATGGAATCAACCACCTTGGAAGAGACCTCAGAGATCATCCACTCCAACCTCTCACCCAGCACCATCCAATCAACCCAACCATGGCACCAAGTGCCTCAGCCAGGCTCTTCCTAAACACCTCCAGGGATGGCTCAGAGGAGACCTTGCTGCCTGGTGATCAATTGAACTGTCACAGAATCAACAAGGCTGGAAAAGACCTCAGAGATCACCCAGTCCAACCTGGCACCCAACACCTCATGGATAACTAAACCATGGCTCCAAGTGCCACATCCAATCCCCTCTTGAACACCTCCAGGGATGGGGACTCCACCACCTCCCTGGGCAGCACATCCCAATGGCCAATCTCTCTTGCTGGGAAGAATTTTCCCCTCACCTCCAGCCTGAACCTCCCCTGGCACAGCTTGAGACTGTGTCCTCTTGTTCTGCTGCTGGGTGCCTGGGAGAAGAGACCAACCCCCACCTGGCTACAACCTCATTTCAGGTAGTTGGAGAGAGCAAGAAGGTCTCCCCTGAGCCTCCTCTTCTCCAGGCTAAGCAACCCCAGCTCCCTCAGCCTCTCCTCACAGGGCTGTGCTCCAGACCCCTCCCCAGCTTTCTTGCCCTTCCCTGGATGCCTTCCAGCCTCAACCTCTCCACAGTCTCCTTCCAGGCAGCTGTAGAGAGCAACCTGTTGAGCCATGCTGCCTGCCCAGAGGCTGCAGCAGGAGGCTTGCCGGGCCCCTGGCTGCTGTGGCTCCATCCCCACCTGTGCTTGGTGTCCAGCAGCTCCTCCCTTCCCCCTGGAAGCTGATTCAGGCTCAGGGGAGTCACTCAGAGCCCTGCTCCTGTAATTACTCCGTGATTAAATAAAGCAACCTAATTCCCTTCCCCACCTCCACCCTGCTGCTTTATTGCACAGAGCCCACACAAGGAATTAATGTTTAAATAATGGGGTTCCTCCCCAGGAGCAGCCTGCAAAGAGAGGCAGCCATCTATTAACCCTCTGTCCCAGGGACAGGAGAGAGCAGCTCCTGCCTGTGCTGGGCTGGGAGGCAGGGGGGCTGCAGGGCAGAGTTGGAATGGAATAGACCAGGTTGGAAGAGACCTTCAAGATCATCCAGTCCAACCCATCAACCAAACCAACACCACCTAAACAACTAAACCATGGCACCAAGCACCCCATCCAGTCTCCTCCTGAACACCTCCAGGGGTGGGGACTCCCTGGGCAGCACATCCCAATGGCCAATCTCTCTTGCTGGGAAGAACTTGTGCCTCACCTCCAGCCTGAACCTCCCCTGGCACAGCTTGAGACTGTGTCCTCTTGTTCTGGTGCTGCTTGCCTGGCAGAAGAGACCAACCCCCACCTGGCTACAACCTCCCTTCAGGGAGTTGGAGAGAGCAAGAAGGTCTCCCCTGAGCCTCCTCTTCTCCAGGCTAAGCAACCCCAGCTCCCTCAGCCTCTCCTCACAGGGCTGTGCTCCAGACCCCTCCCCAGCTTTGTTGCCCTTCTCTGGACACCTTCCAGCACCTCAACATCTTTCCTAAACTGAGGAGCCCAGAACTGGACACAGGACTCAAGGTGTGGCCTGAGCAGTGCTGAGCACAGGGCAGAATGACCTCCCTGCTCCTGCTGGCCACACTGTTCCTGCTGCAGGCCAGGATGCCATTGGCCTTCTTGGCCCCCTGGGCACACTGCAGGCTCATGTTCAGCCTACTATCAGCCAATACTCCCAGGTCTCTCTCTGCCTGGCTGCTCTCAGCCACTCTGCCCCCAGCCTGTAGCTCTGCCTGGGGTTGCTGTGGCCAATGTGCAGCACCTGGCACTTGGATGTGTTCAGTCTCCTGCCCTTGGCCTCTGCCCATCTGCCCAGCCTGTCCAGGTCCCTCTGCAGAGCCTCTCTACCCTCTGGCAGATCAACTTCTGCCCCCAGCTTGGTGTCATCTGCAAACTTACTGATGATGGACTGAATGCCTTCATCCAGATCATCAATAAAGATGTTAAAGAGCACAGGGCCCAGCACTGATCCTTGGGGCACACCCCTGGTGCCTGGCTGCCAGCTGGCTGTGGCATCATTCACCACAGTTCACCAGGAGCTTCCCAGTGAGCTATGCCTCCATGACTCCTGCTCTCCCTGGACACAGCCAAGGGGTCTGCACAGGCAGAGGAGGAGGATAGAACCCCCTGAAACACCCCCAGGCTGGCAGCCAGGGCAAGGCACCTTCCCCAGCATGGTGTCACCCAAAACTCACCACCCAGAACCCTGCCTAGGGCTGGCAGCCAGGGCAAGGCACCTTCCCCAGCATGGTGTCACCTAAAACTCACCACCCAGACCCCTGACCAGGGCTGGCAGCCAGGCCAAGGCACCTTCCCCAGCATGGTGTCACCCAAAACTCACCACCCAGACCCCTGACCAGGGCTGGCAGCCAGGCCAAGGCACCTTCCCCAGCATGGTGCCACCCAAAACTCACCACCCAGGCCAAGGCACCTTCCCCAGCATGGTGCCAGCTGACTCCAGCTTGGGCACTGCCTGGCACTGTTTCCAACTTCAGCTGTCAGCTTTATGGCCTGAGCAGCTCAGGCACTTTCTGGGTTGCCCATCTTGTGCTCCAAGCAGCCCCTGTGAGGAGGCTCTCCCTGCCAAGGCTTCCCCCTTCCCAGCCTCATTGTTAACCCCAGCACAACCCAGGGCAGCAGCAGAGATGGAGCCAAGCCCCTGGCAGGCAGGAGCAGCCATTTCCCTGCCTTCCCCATCTCCTTGGTTACAGCAGCTCCACACAGCACACCAGGTCTGAATGCACTTTGGGAGGCCAGGCTGCTGGCAGCAGCTCCTCAGCCAAGGGCCTCTGGATCCCAGGCTGGAGAGAGTGCCCAGCCTGCTGCCTCTCCTGCAGGGACCCTGGAGCTGGGGCTGGCAGGATGCTCTGCAGAGGAAGGGTCTGGGCAGGTGCTCACCCGCTTTGCAGAGGTGAGTTTGCAGTTGGAGCAGAGCTGGTGGGCTCTGTGCAAGCCCTCTGTGGTGCCACAAGTTATTTTCACCATAGAAGGAGAGAATTGGTCTGGTTGGAGAAGCCCTCCAGGATCATCCAATCCAACCAGCAGCCCAGCACCACCATGGCCACCAAACCATGTCCCCAAGTGCCATGGCCACACATCTCTTGAACACCTCCAGGGGTGGGGACTCCACCACCTCCCTGGGCAGCACATTCCAAGGGCAAATTACTCTTGCTGGGAAGAACTTTCTCCTCCCTCCCCTCAAGCCTAAACTGCCTGTTCCATGTCAGGGAAGGAGCTGGTTTTAGACCTGAGAAGCTCTCATTGGACATCCTGGCCTGGATCAGGAACAGTGTGGCCAGCAGGAGCAGGGAGGTCATCCTGCCCTGTGCTCAGCACTGCTCAGGCCACACCTTGAGTCCTGTGTCCAGTTCTGGGCTCCTCAGTTTAGCAAAGATGTTGAGGTGCTGGAAGGTGTCCAGAGAAGGGCAACAAAGCTGGGGAGGGGTCTGGAGCACAGCCCTGTGAGGAGAGGCTGAGGGAGCTGGGGTTGCTTAGCCTGGAGAAGAGGAGGCTCAGGGGAGACCTTCCTGCTCTCTGCAACTCCCTGCAGGGAGGTTGTAGCCAGGTGGGGGTTGGTCTCTTCTCCCAGGCAAGCAGCACCAGAACAAGAGGACACAGTCTCAAGCTGTGCCAGGGGAAGTTTAGGCTGGAGGTGAGGAGAAAGTTCTTCCCAGAGAGAGTTGTTGGCCACTGGAATGTGCTGCCCAGGGAGGTGGTGGAGTCCCCATCCCTGGAGGTGTTCAAGAGGGGATTGAATGTGGCACTTGGTGCCATGGTTTAGTCAGGAGGTGTTGGGTGCCAGGTTGGACTGGATGATCTCTGAGGTCTCTTCCAACCTTGGTGATTCTGTGCTTCTGCTCCATCCTCCAGAACAGACCCCCTGGAGCCACATCCAGACCCTTCCCCAGCCTCCCATTCTGAGCAGGGCAGCGCTGCAGGGGAGGGAGAGGGAAAGCCCTGTGCCAAAAGCAGGAGCCCTGCCAGCCCCAGCAGGCTCAGCTCCACTGGGGATGGGAACAGTGCTGGCAAACACCTCCCACAGTGGGGACCTCAACCTGGCTTTGCCTGAAATCTTCCCCCATCACTGCCTGTCCCTGGTGGTGTTCAGAGCCAGGGGGCATTCTGCAGGCATCTTTGAGGGGAGGGACACTGAAACTCCTCCACTGGCTGTTGGGGGGAGCCCAGGCAGTTGTGTTTGAGTGAAAACTCCTCTCAGAGGAGAGAAACCAAACCAAAACCCCCCATCCCCATCTTAATGTGAAGGCTTCAGGAGCTGGGGAAGGCATCACTTCCCCTGGCTCATTTGTTCCAGTGGTTAATTACTCTCCCTGGTAGCAATGTGGCCTTTGTTCTCATTTCAATGGGGCTGGCTCCAGCTCCCAGTCATTAGTTCTTGGGCTGCTTTTTTTCCCCCAGCTAAAAGGCCCTTTCAGAGCCCTTCCCATCCCTGGGGAGGTTTTGGCACCTCTGGATACCTCCTTTTGCTCAGCCCAACTCCGGGCCCCTCCCCACCCCAGGACTCTCTTCACCCACCAGAGGCCTTTTTCCAGCCCTCAAGCATGGGTAGGATAGGATAGGGTAGGGTAGGGTAGGGTAGGGTAGGGTAGGATAGGATAGGATAGGATAGGATAGGATAGGATAGGATAGGATAGGATAGGATAGGATAGGATAGGATAGGGTAGGGTAGGATTAACCAGGTTGGAAAAGACCTCAGAGATCATCCAGTCCAACCTATCACCCAACACCAACTCAACCATGGCACCAAGTGCCTCATCCAGGCTCTTCCTAAACACCTCCAGGGATGGGGACTCCACCACCTCCCTGGGCAGCACATCCCAATGGCCAATCTCTCTTGCTGGGAAGAACTTCCTAACATCCAGCCTGAACCTCCCCTGGCACAGCTTGAGACTGTGTCCTCTTGTTCTGGTGCTGCTTGCCTGGGAGAAGAGACCAACCCCCACCTGGCTACAACCTCCCTTCAGGGAGTTGGAGAGAGCAAGAAGGTCTCCCCTGAGCCTCCTCTTCTCCAGGCTAAGCAACCCCAGCTCCCTCAGCCTCTCCTCACAGGGCTGTGCTCCAGACCCCTCCCCAGCTTTCTTGCCCTTCTCTGGACACCTTCAAGAGTCTCAATCTCTTGAAGGTCTGCTCCAAAGCATTGCTTGATTCACTAACCACAGCTCCCAGACCCACCTGGACTATTCCCCTTGTTCCCCACAGCATGGCAGGGCCCTTGTGTGAGGGGTCCCTGCTCATGGCAAGCTGGGGAGGGACTTTTGAGGCTGTCAGGGAGGGATAGGACTGGGGGGGATGGAGCAAAACTAGAAATGGGTAGACTCAGATTGGATGTTAGGAAGAAGTTGTTCCCCAGGAGGGTGGTGAGAGCCTGCCACAGGTTGCCCAGGGAGGTGGTGGAAGCCTCATCCCTGGAGGTGTTTGCAGCCAGGCTGGATGTGGCTGTGAGCAACCTGCTGTGGTGTGAGGTGTCCCTGCCCATGGCAGGGGGGTTGGAACTGGCTGAGCCTTGAGCTCCCTTCCAACCCTGGGCAATTCCATGATCCTGTGGGTGAAGCTCCCTCCCGGTCACAGCCCAGTTTGGGCAGCCCAGCCCAGCAGGGGTGTTAGCAGCACATCCCAAAGTGCAGCCTGGACACAGCCTGTTGAGTTTGGAGCCTATTTCATTATTTCCCCTCCTCACCCCCTACATCCTCTAAGTTCTTTCCCCATTTGATGTTTTCTGGGACACAGCCTCCCAGTTTCTGAGCATGGCCTATATTCCCTGGCTCTAGATTGCAGCATTGCCTCAGATGGGATCAAAACACCACTTTTTTTTCCCTCTCTCTTTTATTTTCCTGGATGGCAGCTAATTTACCAAGTAACCCAGATCCCCCTGCTCCCACGGGACACCAGCAGGCCCAGCCCCACAGCTGCTCCTCAGCAGCAGCACCCAAACCTGGCAGGGAAGCAGCCAGGTCCAAGAGTGGCTTAGAATCCCACTGGTGGGGTTGGAAAGGACCTCTGGAGATCATCCTGGGCTCAAGCAGGAGCACCCACGGCAGCTTGCCCAGGATCAGGACATCCAGGTGGGGTTTGGAATCTCTCCAGAGGAGACTCCACAACCTCTCTGGGCAGCCTGCTCCAGGGCTCCAGCAGCCTCACACCAAAGAAGTTTCTTCTGTTCAGATGGAACCTCCTGGGTTCCAGTTTGTGCCCCACAGGTCACAGAATCACCAAGGTTGGAAGAGACCTCAGAGATCATCCAGTCCAACCTGGCACCACAGACCTCATGACTAAACCATGGCACCAAGTGCCACATCCAATCCCCTCTTGAACACCTCCAGGGATGGGGACTCCACCACCTCCCTGGGCAGCACATCCCAATGGCTAACAACTCTCTCTGGAATGAACTTTCTCCTCACCTCCAGCCTAAATTTCCCCTGGCACAGCTTGAGACTGTGTCCTCTTGTTCTGGTGCTGCTTGCCTGGGAGAAGAGACCAACCCCCACCTGGCTACAACCTCCCTTCAGGGAGTTGGAGAGAGCAAGAAGGTCTCCCCTGAGCCTCCTCTTCTCCAGGCTAAGCAACCCCAGCTCCCTCAGCCTCTCCTCACAGGGCTGTGCTCCAGACCCCTCCCCAGCTTTGTTGCCCTTCTCTGGACACCTTCAAGTGTCTCAATGTCCTTCTTAAATTGAGGAGCCCAGAACTGGACACAGGACTCAAGGTGTGGCCTGAGCAGTGCTGAGCACAGGGCAGAATGACCTCCCTGCTCCTGCTGGCCACACTGTTCCTGCTGCAGGCCAGGATGCCATTGGCCTTCTTGGCCACCTGGGCACACTGCAGGCTCATGTTCAGCCTACTCTCAACCACTACCCCCAGGTCCCTCTCTGCCTGGCTGCTCTCAGCCACTCTGCCCCCAGCCTGCAGCACTGCCTGGGGTTGTTGTGGCCAAAATTGCTTGCTGAAGCTCCCCTGTGTGGGGCAGGGGTCCCCAGCCTGCCTCCTGCCCAGGCACCAGGCTCAAAGGGGGAAGCTGCTCTGTGTCTCACTCAAAGGAGCTGCCAGAGCTGTTCCTCAGT
The DNA here is from genome assembly GCF_026170545.1 of Melanerpes formicivorus. Lineage (NCBI taxonomy): Eukaryota > Metazoa > Chordata > Aves > Piciformes > Picidae > Melanerpes > Melanerpes formicivorus. Next base: position 226,481 of record NW_027142424.1, on the reverse strand, counting down.
GCTGAAGAAACAGCTCCCCACACCTCCTCCTGCGTTGGGGCAGGTGCTGCAGGGTCTCCTCTCGTTTGTTTGTCCCCCAGCTGGGAAGCAGGAGCAGGAAGCCCCCAGGAGCGAGCCCAGGGGAGCTCTCTGCAGGCAGCTCCTGACCCGGAGAGCCTCCCTGGCTGCTGCTTTGCTCAGCACCCACAGATCACAGAGCCATAAAGGTTGCAGAAGACCTCAAAGATCATCGAGGCCAAAGATGTCAAAGCCAGCCCAACCCCCAGCCCCTCAAAACGGGGAGCCTGCTGCTGAGCTGCTGGTGACACCAACCCCACACAGCAGGGGAAGGGAGGGCTGGGCTGGGCTGGGTGGCACTGGGACCACATCATTAAGGCCAGCACTAGCTGAGTGCCACAGTCCCTGTTAATTAGCTGCCCAGTGCTAATAGCACAGTGCTGGCAGTGACCCCAGGGCTGGCTCCCCGGGGCAGGCTGCTGTGTCAGCAGGCAGGGACCAGAGCTGGGCTGTGCTGAGCTGGTAAAGATGCTGCAGCTGACTGGGGACAATTGTGAGGGGTGACATCTAACTGCTGACAGCACCTGGGGCTGGCAGCCCTGTGACTAAAGGCAGGGCTGGAGGAGTGCCAGTGCTGGGTGCTGCTGCTGCCTGGCCAGGGATGGGGAAGCCAGCAGGGTGCCCAGGCAGCCAAGGAGGGCAATGGCATCCTGGCCTGCAGCAGGAACAGTGTGGCCAGCAGGAGCAGGGAGGGCATTCTGCCCTGTGCTCAGCACTGCTCAGGCCACACCTTGAGTCCTGTGTCCAGTTCTGGGCTCCTCAGTTTAGGAAAGATGTTGAGCTGCTGGAAGGTGTCCAGAGAAGGGCAAGAAAGCTGGGGAGGGGTCTGGAGCACAGCCCTGTGAGGAGAGGCTGAGGGAGCTGGGGTTGCTTAGCCTGGAGAAGAGGAGGCTCAGGGGAGACCTTCTTGCTCTCTGCAACTCCCTGAAGGGAGGTTGTAACCAGGTGGGGGTTGGTCTCTTCTCCCAGAACAAGAGGACAGAGTCTCAAGCTGTGCCAGGGGAGGTTTAGGCTGGAGGTGAGGAGAAAATTCTTCCCAGGCAGAGAGATTGGCCATTGGGATGTGCTGCCCAGGGAGGTGGTGGAGTCCCCATCTCTGGAGGTGTTCAAGAGGGGACTGGATGTGGCACTTGGTGCCATGGTTTAGTCAGTCAGGAGGTGTTGGGTGCCAGGTTGGACTGGATGATCTCTGAGGTCTTTCCCAACCTTATTGATTCTATGATTCAGCCACTGGTGGCTTGCTCAGCCCTCCCTTCACCACAGCCAGGTGTCAGATTCACAGGAGGCAGGGGGGTTGGAAGGGTTACCCTCAGAGGTGATCTTCTCCAGGCCCTCTGCAGTGAGCAGGGACACCTCCAACTCGAGCAGGATGCTCAAGGGCCCATCATGATGGACCTTGAATGTCTCCAGGGCTGAGGCCTCCACCACCTCTCTGGGCAACCTGTTCCAGCCTTTCAGCACCCTCATTGTGGTGCCCAGCCTGAATCTCCCCTGCCCCAGTTTCAAACCACTGCCTCTCATCCTATCCCCCCCAGGCTCTTCTGGCCAATCCCTCCCCAGCCTTCCTCTAGGTCCTTTTCATCTGTTGAAATACAGCTCCAAGGTCTCCCTGGAGCCTTCTCTTCTCCAGGCTGCACAGCTCCAGCTCTTTCAGCCCTCTGATCACCATCCAGTGCTCCAGGAGGGTCCTCGTGGGCCTCTTCCTCTTCCTCCTCCTCCTCAGTGTTCCATGCCAGCTCCAAGTAAATACACACAAGACTCTCATTCTCTGCTGTCCATGTGAATCAGCTTTGGGTCCTGCAAGGACAGCAAAGGAAAACCTCTCCACTTCCCTCCACCTCTGCATCCCCACTATAAAAAGAACTCCTGGCTGTCCCCTTGCCCTTGCTCTGGGCTCTGCTGGTGCTGCTGAGCTGCCAAAGCCCCAGCACAAGAAACCTTGGCCAAGCATCTGCAGCCAGCACAGGAACACAGAATGAGCTGTGCTCTCAGCTGCTGGGTGGTTTTGTATTGCTCAGCCTTTGTTCTGCAAAGGCAACTGGCACCCAGGGGAGAACACAGGGGAAAGGCACCCTGAGAGGAGGTTAGAACAGCGTTTGCAGCAGGGGAGGGACCTGAATGCCATCAGCTTGGGGACCTGCTGCTCTCCTGCCCACGCAGCCAAGGCAGGCTGGAGGCAGAGCAGGGCTCGTGGGGCTCTGATGACTTCAGACCTCAGCAGAAGCCTCTGTGCAGAGCTGCAAGCAGCAATCACAGGCTGGGCAGTGTGGGGAGCACGGCCCTGGGGAGCAGAGGGACTGAAATGCTGCTCCAGGACCTTCAGCTTCTTCCAGAAGCAGGGCTGAGCCACAGCAATGCAGCTCAGCTGAAGGGGACCTGCACAGGGACTGTTCAGAAGGGCCTGTGGGGATAGGATGAGGGACAAGGGTTTGGGACTGGAGCAGGGGAGACTTAGGTTGGACATTAGGAGGAAGCTGTTGACAATGATGGTGGTGGTGGGACTCTGGAAGGGATGTGGCTGAGGCCCCATCCCCAGAGACATTCACTGTCCACCTTGATGTGGCCCTGAGCAACCTGATCTGGTTGGGGATGTCCCTGCTGCCTGCAGGTGGCTTGGACAAGGTGACCTCTGAGCATCCCCTCCCAGTCCAATGCATTCTGTGATCTGGGCACCGGGCTTGGAGCTGCCTCCTGTTTGAGATCCCAGGCCAGCCCGCAGCCCCAGGCAGGATTTCTGGCTGTGAAGATGGACAGCAAGGGATCTTTCAGTGTCTCTGTCCTGGAGACATTCAAGGTCAGGCAACATGCGGCCCTGAGCAGCCTGCTCTAGCTGGAGGTGTCCCTGCTGCCTGCAGGGAGGTTGGGCAAGATGAGCTTGGAGGGCTCCCTCCCGACCTGCTGCAGCCTCGGCGCATCCCCGGCGTGACCCTGCCTGGCCTGCCTCCTCCACAAACATCTCTATCCTGGCTTCCAAAGTGACAGCTTTTCCAGCTGCCTTTGTTCCCCAGGCTGTCTGCCGTCCAAGCGTCCTGGGCAGGCAGCGCCGAGCCGCTGGGGGGGAGAGGGAGAGGGAGAGGAGGCAGCGCCGGGCCCGCAGCCTCCGGCCCCCGCCGCGGGGCAGGCGTGCTGCGGGATGAGCGATGGCTCTTCCCTCCCCAGCCAGGAGCCGAAATAAATTGCAGGCCTGGAATGAAGAGGCACTTTATTGCCAAGGCATTAGGCAAAGCTGATGTGATCTGGAGCGATGGTGAATACAAATCCCGGGCTGTGACTCACCCTGCTCTTACAGCGCGTTCCGTGCCGTGCCCGCCGGAGAGACACGGGGAGGGGGGGAGGGAAGGAAGATGGTTTTCTTCCTCCTGCTGAAAGACAGCTGCAGCGATGGCCAAATCACCCAATCATCGCATTAATTAATACGCATTTGGAGCCTCCTGAGATGGATTGGATCATTATAACGCCAAGTGGAGCCTAAAGAGAGAGAAGTCCTGGGGGAAGACGGGGCTGAGTTCGTCCTCCCTTCGCCTCTGCTGCTTCGCAGGGAAAGGGAAACGGAGCCCCAGGAGTTCAGGAGCCCGCAAGGGGCAGGAAGCTGCACTTTCCCTGGAGAAGTCGCTCCTGCAAGCGGCCTGGGGCTGCACAGGTGGCTCCTTCCTGACTTAAACCCACCAGGAATTAGGGAGAAATGCTTCACAGTGAGGGTGGGGAAGACACTGGAACAGGTTGCCCAGGGAGGTGGTGGATGCCCCTCTCTGGAGGTGTTCAGGGCTGGGTTGGATGGGGCCTTGAGCATCCTGGGCTAGTGGAAGGTGTCCCAGCCCCTGGCAGGGGGGTTGGAACTAGATGCTCTTGAAGGTCCCTCCCAACCCAACCCATTCTGTGATTCTCTGGGGCTGAGCTGCTGTGCTGTGCGAGAGCTGGAGGTGAGGACATCAAGAACAGGGAGATGCAGCCAGGGGCTGAGCAGGGCTGCCCTGCAGCAGGGCTGGGGGGCACCAGCTCTTCTCCTGTGCCACACAGCACTCACAGAATCAGAGAATGCTTTAGGCTGGAAGGGATCCTCAAAGCTCTTGTCCAAGCACCCTGTGGTGAGCAGGGACCTGGAGTCATGGAGCTGTTTGGCTTGGAAAAGCTCTCTAAGATCAAGCCCAACCACCAGCCTGAGACCACTATGGGGCTGCTCATGGCCTCATCAAGTGTGACCTTGAATGTCTCCACCACATCTGGACAACCTCATCTCTTCCCCAAGAACTACTAAGCCTTCTCCTGCCCTGCACAGTGCTCCTGCAATAACCCTTCTCAAGAGCCACCAGCACTCCCTCATCACTGCTGCCTTCCCCCATGCCCAGAGCCTGCTGCTGAGCTGAGGGACCAGGGAAGCTTTATTTAGCCCAGCCCACCTTGGACACAGTCCCTCTCACATCTGGGCAACCTCTTCTGCTCCCTAGGAGCCACTAACCCTTCTCCTGCCCTGCACAGTGCTCCTGCAATAACCCTTCTCAAGTGCCACCAGCACTCCCTCATCACTGCTTTCCCCCACACCCAAAGCCTGCTGCTGGGCTGAGGGACCAGGGAAGCTTTATTTGGCCAACCCAGCTTGGCCACAGCTCCCCTCCCTCCCCAAAAGCAGAGCTGAGGAGCTGGGATGCAGGTTTGTCTTGCAGAAGGTGATGGCAGGAGCCACCTCTGTGCAGGAAGACACAGGAAACAACCAGAGGAGTGCTTCATGCTGAGGAGCATCACCCCTCTCCCCCTCTCCAGGTACCAGTGGGGGGGGTTCAGGCATTGAAGACTCAAGCCCCTCAACTCTCCTCCAAGGTGGGTGCCACCCATGCACACAGCAGGAGGGGAGATTGAGAGTCAAGCACAGCCTTGTGCTGAGCTGGGAAACTGCTGCTGCTCCTCATACCTGAGGCCAATACTGATGCAGCCCTGGTCTCCACAGCCAGCTGGGGGCTGAGCATCTTCCTTCTCAACCCTGCCAAGAGCCTCTCCCTGCTCCAGCTCTCGCTCTCCCTTTGGCTACTTGTTTTGGATCAGGCAAACTGGATCCCATCACAATGGTATCTGGTGGCCAACAGCCTCAGAGCATCTCAGATGGGTGGGCAAAGGCCCAACAGTGATGAAGGGCAGGCAGAGTCCATTCAGGGGCTGCTCACACCACGTCTCTGCAGCCAATGGGATGGGATGGAATAGAATGGAATAGAATAGAATAGAATAGAATAGAATAGAATAGAATAGAATAGAATAGAATAGAATAGAATAGAATAGAATAGAATAGAATAGAATTAACCAGGTTGGAAAAGACCTCAGAGATCATCCAGTCCAACCTATCACCCAGCACCATCCATTCAACTAAACCATGGCACCAAGTGCCTCATCCAGGCTCTTCCTAAACACCTCCAGGGATGGGGACTCCACCATCTCCCTGGGCAGCACATTCCCATGGCCAATCTCTCTTGCTGAAGAGCCTAAACCTCCCCTGGCACAGCTTGAGACTGTGTCCTCTTGTTCTGCTGCTGCTTGCCCGGGAGAAGAGACCAACCCCCACCTGGCTACAACCTCCCTTCAGGAAGTTGGAGAGAGCAAGAAGGTCTCCCCTGAGCCTCCTCTTCTCCAGGCTAAGCAACCCCAGCTCCCTCAGCCTCTCCTCACAGGGCTGTGCTCCAGACCCCTCCCCAGCTTTCTTGCCCTTCTCTGGACACCTTCCAGCAGCTCAACATCTTTCCTAACCTGAGGAGCCCAGAACTGGACACAGGACTCAAGGTGTGGCCTGAGCAGTGCTGAGCACAGGGCAGAATGAGCTCCCTGCTCCTGCTGGCCACACTCTTCCTGCTGCAGGCCAGGATGCCATTGGCCTTCTTGGCCGTCTGGGCACACTGCAGGCTCCTGTTCAGCCTACTCTCAACCAGCACCCCCAGGTCCCTCTCTGCCTGGCTGCTCTCAGCCACTCTGCCCCCAGCCTGTAGCACTGCCTGGGGTTGTTGTGGCCAGGGTGCAGCCCCTGGCACTTGGATGTGTTGGAGCTCAGCTCATGCTGAGCCCTGCACCCTGGTCCCCCTGGGGAGGATGTGCCTCCTCTCCAGCAGAGCTGCTGCAAGAGTGCCAAGAAAATAAACATGATCCCAGGGAAAAAAAAGCAACTTCCTGCTGCCTCCCACTCCTGTGCTGGATCATCACCTTGTCAGAGCTCCATGCTGGGAGCACATGGCTATGAAACAACCATGAAGTGCTGGAGCCTGGAGATGGCTCCTCAGCACAACAAGGCATCAGTCCCTGGATGCAGGCACATTGCCAGCCCTGTGGCAAGCCCCTGGGCAGCCCAGCCCCCCTGCCTGGCAGCTCCTCATGGTGCCCCAGGCACCTCACATGCTCCAAGACCAATGGTACCTCTGTGCCACGTTGGCAGTGTGGTTGGTCAGCAGCATCTTGGCTTCAGGAGCCAGGGAGGGGTCATGTCCCCTGTCCTAGGCACTGGTGAGGCCCCACATGGGATCTGGGGTTCTGGTTTGGGCTCCTCACTCCAAGAAGGACATTGAGGGGCTGGAGCATGGCCAGAAAAGGGCACCAAAACTGGGGAAGGGGCTGGGGAGGAGCAGCTGAGGGAGCTGGGGTTGTGCAGCCTGGAGGAGGAAAGGAGGCTGAGGGAAGACCTCCTGGAATGTGCTGCCCAGGGAGGTGGTGGAGTCCCCACCCCTGGAGGTGCTCAAGAGGGGATTGGATGTGGCACTTGGAGCCATGGTTTAGTTAGTCCTGAGGTGTTGGTGCCAGGTTGGACTTGTTGATCTCTGAGGTCTTTCCCAACCTCATTGATTCTCTGATTCTACAACTCTCTGGAAGGAGGCTGGAGCCAAGTGGGAGTCAGGCTCCTCCCCCAGGGAACAACTAACAAGACAAGAGGGGAGGTTTAAGCTGGACATGAGGAACAATTTCTTCCCCCTGAGGGATTGTCAAGGCCTGCCCCAGGCTGCCCAGGGCAGTGGTGGAGTCCCCATCCCTGGAAGGGTTTCAAAGCCCTGGAGCTGTGGTGCTGAGGGCCATGGCTGAGTGGTGCCCTGGCAGTGCAGGGTTCATGGTTGGGCTGAGCTGAGCTGAGCTGAAAGGTCTCTCCCAACCAAAGCCATTCCCTGGTGTCATGCTAGGCTGGCTTTGGGGGGAGCAGGCAGGAGCTGTGCTCATGCTGCCAGCAAATCCTATAGCACAGGCAATAAGTCATCTGCTCCTCTGCTGGCAGCACCCCCACCTTAATGAGGCCATCCATCACTGGGGTGTTTTTAAGCCATCAGCATGGTTCAGGGTGAGAGACTCAGCCATCAGTCACCAGGGGCTGGCAGTGGCTGGAGCCGAAGGCAGAGGCCCCTGCAGCTTCCCAGGGCATGGAGCAGCGTGGCACTGGCAGCCCTGGAGCCTTCCCCTCTGTGCCTTGGGCTGCAGCACAGCGCTTCACCCCACCGTGGCTATGGCTGCTCCCAGCCAGCTGGCTGCTGCCATGCCCTGGGGCCTTCTGAGCAGAGAGCCTGGCATGGGCACCTCCCTGCCCTGGGCCACATTTCCCACCCTGTAGCTTCCTGCCCAGGGCATCTTTGTGCTGTGCCACCTTGCTGGCCATAACAGCCTTCTGGCTGGCCCACCTTGCTGGCTGTGTCACCTTCCTGCTTGTGCCACCTTGCTGGCTGTGCCACCTTCCTGGTCATGCCACCTTCCTGGCCATGCCACCTTCCTGCTTGTGCCACCTTGCTGGCTGTGTCACCTTCCTGCTTGTGCCACCTTGCTGGCTGTGCCACCTTCCTGGTCATGCCACCTTCCTGGCCATGCCACCTTCCTGCTTGTGCCACCTTGCTGGCTGTGCCACCTTCCTGCTTGTGCCACCTTCCTGGCCATGCCACCTTCCTGGTCATGCCACCTTCCTGCTTGTGCCACCTTGCTGGCCATAACAGCCTTCTGGCTGGCCCACCTTGCTGGCTGTGCCACCTTCCTACTTGTGCCACCTTCCTGGTCATGCCACCTTCCTGGTCATGCCACCTTCCTGCTTGTGGCACCTTCCTGGCCATGCCACCTTCCTGCTTGTGCCACCTTCCTACTTGTGCCACCTTCCTACTTGTGCCACCTTCCTGGCCATGCCACCTTCCTGGCTGTGCCACCTTCCTGGCTGTGCCACCTTCCTACTTGTGCCACCTTCCTGGCCATGCTACCTTCCTACTTGTGCCACCTTCCTGGCCATGCCACCTTCCTGGCCGTGCCCTCTTCCTGGCCATGCTAGCTTGGCAGCAGAGGGAAAGCTGTGTGCAAGGAGGAGCATCCCCTGCCAGGGCTGCTGAGGGCTGCACACTGAAAAGGTCAGACTGGCACGGAGCAGCCTCTCAGCAAACCATGCCCCAGCCCTGCCACGGTGCCAGCTCTGTGCCATCCCTCAGCTCTGGAGGACAGCAGGGGAAGGGGAGCAGAGAAGCTGGGAGGGGGGCAAGGCAGAAGGGCAGTGGGAGGAAGGGATGAAGGCCGCGGGTGAGGCACCAGAGAGCTCCCTGGAAGGTGTGAGCCGCAGAGCCCCGGGTCAATAGCCAGCTGAAGACATTCGCCACGCCGCAGGGGCTGCCCGCTGGGAGCCTCCCGAAATCAATCCCACCATGAAATCCATCCCAGGCAGCACACACACACAGGCAGTGCTGCTGGAAACCACCAGCCACTCCCCCCAGGCTGCTTGCCGGGTCTCACTCCCCCCCTCCCCATGCGGATCAGCACACCCACAGCTCGCACATGGAACGGCAGCGGGGCTGAGGAAGCTGCGCCTCGCCTGCCGCCTTGTTGCCACCCCCCCCTCCCCCTTGCTGGAGGGGAAGGCAGCTTGGGAAAGTGAGAAAATGCCAGGAACGACTGAGGGCTGTCGGGGGGTGTTTTTTCAGGAGGTGTGGGACAGGGCTGGGAGCCGAGAGGAAGCTTCTGTTGGTAGCAACACAGAGCCTGGCACAGCACCCTGGAGACAACAACAGCCCCGGGGCCCAGGCGCCCCTGCACGGGCTGTGCGAGCAGCAGCTTGGGACAGCACTTCTGCAGCAGCCCTGGGCACGGGCTCAGCACCCTTGGGGGGTGGGCTCAGCACCCCTGGAGCATGAGCTCAACCCCCCTGGAGCACAAGCTCAGCCCCCTGGAGAATGAGCTCAACCCCCCTGGAGCACAAGCTCAGCCCCCTGGAGAATGAGCTCAACCCCCCTGGAACACAAGTTCAGCCCCCCTGGAGCACAAGTTCAGCCCCCCTGGAGCACAAGTTCAGCCCCCTGGAGCACAAGTTCAGCCCCCCTGGAGAATGAGCTCAACCCCCCTGGAGCACAAGCTCAACCCCCTGGAGCACAAGCTCAGCCCCCTGGAGCACAAGCAGCTCAGCCCTCCTGGAGCACAAGCTCAACCCCCCTGGAGCACAAGTTCAGCCCCCCTGGAGCACAAGCTCAGCCCCCCTGGAGCACAAGCTCAGCCCCCTGGAGCACAAGCTCAGCCCCCCTGGAGCACAAGCTCAGCCCCCTGGAGCACAAGCTCAGCCCCCCTGGAGCACAAGCTCAGCCCCCTGGAGCACAAGTTCAGCCCCCCTGGAGCACAAGCTCAGCCCCCTGGAGCACAAGCTCAGCCCCCCTGGAGCACAAGCTCAGCCCCCTGGAGCACAAGTTCAGCCCCCCTGGAGCACAAGACAGCTCAGCCCCCCTGGAGCACAAGCTCAGCCCCCCTGGAGCACAAGCTCAGCCCCCCTGGAGCACAAGTTCAGCCCCCCTGGAGCACAAGCTCAGCCCCCTGGAGCACAAGACAGCTCAGCCCCCTGGAGCACAAGCTCAGCCCCCCTGGAGCGCAAGCTCAGCCCCCTGGAGCACAAGCTCAGCCCCCCTGGAGCACAAGCTCAGCACCCCTGGAGCACAAGCTCAGCACCCCTGGAGCACAAACTCAACCCCCTTGAATAAACTTCTTCCTAACATCCAACCTGAACCTCCCCTGGTGCAGCCTGAGACTGTGTCCTCTTGTTCTGCTGCTGCTTGCCTGGGAGAAGAGACCAACCCCCACCTGGCTACAACCTCCCTTCAGGGAGTTGCAGAGAGCAAGAAGGTCTCCCCTGAGCCTCCTCTTCTCCAGGCTAAGCAACCCCAGCTCCCTCAGCCTCTCCTCACAGGGCTGTGCTCCAGACCCCTCCCCAGATTTGTTGCCCTTCTCTGGACACCTTCCAGCACCTCAACATCTTTCCTAAACTGAGGAGCCCAGAACTGGACACAGGACTCAAGGTGTGGCCTGAGCAGTGCTGAGCACAGGGCAGAATGACCTCCCTGCTGCTGCTGGCCACACTGTTCCTGATGCAGGCCAGGCTGCCCTTGGCCTTCTTGGCCACCTGGGCACACTGCAGGCTCATGTTCAGCCTACTGTCAACCAGTACCCCCAGGTCCCTCTCTGCCTAGCTGCGTTCCATCCACCCTGCCCCCAGCCTGTAGCACTGCCTGGGGTTGCTGTGGCCAATGTGCAGCACCCAGCACTAGGATTTGTGGAATGCCTTGTTCCAACCCCCTGCCATGGGCTGGGGCACCTTCCACTAGCCCAGGATGCTCAAAACCTTCCATCCAGCCCAGCCTTGAGTCCTGCAGAGAGCAGGAGTGGCCCTGGACAAGAGCTTTGAGGATCCCTTCCAGCCTAAAGCATTCTCTGATTCTGTGAGTGCTGTGTGGCACAGGAGAAGAGCTGGTGCCCCCCAGCCCTGCTGCAGGGCAGCCCTGCTCAGCCCCTGGCTGCATCTCCCTGTTCTTGATGTCCTCACCTCCAGCTCTCCCACAGCACAGCAGCTCAGCCCCAGAGAATCACAGAATGGGTTGGGTTGGGAGGGACCTTCAAGAGCCTCTAGTTCCAACCCCCCTGCCTTGGGCTGGGGCACCTTCCACTAGCCCAGGATGCTCAAAACCCTCCATCCAGCCTGGCCTTGAGTCCTGCAGAGAGCAGGAGTGGCCCTGCCCAGGGCACGGAGGGCTCCTGCCCACCCTGGTGGCAGCAGCTGTGCATCGTGGCTGGGACTGGAGGAGGAACCACAGCCCTGTGCCCCAGCACATGGTGAGCAGAGCCTTACTGTGTCCACAACAGAGCATCAAAAAGGCTGTCCAGGCCTGGCCCAGGCTGCCCAGGGCAGTGGTGGAAGGTTTCAAAGCCTTGGGGTGTGGTGCTGAGGGCCATGGCTCGGTGGTGCCCTGGCAGTGCTGGGCTAAGGCTTGGCCTGGCTGAGCTGCAAGCTCTCTCCCAACCCAACCAGTTCCACGATTCTACCATCCTGTGGCCCAAACCACATCCCCCCCACACCCTCCCCTCCTCACTCCCTGCTGCTGAGTCTGGTGGAAGCAGCAGGGATGGCTCCTGCAGGGCCAACTGTGCCCGGTGCAGACACCTTGTTAGACAGGCAGGGAACGTGCTGTGTGGTTGGGGAAGGAAAGCAAACTCCTTCTGGCGTTCTCCATCTGGGCTGAAAGGTTGCCTGCAAGGGAGGAAGGACAGCCAAGTGCACAGGGAGAGCAAAACCTGTCCCTGCTTCCCAGCCCTCCTCAATCCTCTCCTCGGGAAGAGGAGCTGGGAGCCGCCAGGGAGCCGTCGGGGAGGGCTCCACGCCCCGGCTCTGCCGGTCAGGTCTCAGCAGGGAAATCACACAGCCCATGGGGACAGGCAGGGAAAAGGATGGCAGGCTGAGAAGTGCTGCTGCTCCTTTGGCTGTGGCAGGGGGGGGGGGGGGGGGGGGGGGGATGAGAGCATCTTGGCTGAGACGTGGGAATGGGACCCAGAACTGAGGCAGGGGGTAGGGGGTAGGGGGTAGGGGGTAGGGGGTAGGGGGAGCGCAGAGTGGCTCTCCGGCTGCCGCTGGGGAGCTGGGGCAGGGATGGTGCAACCTGCAGCTCTCCTAGCAGGGGCAGGAGGCAGCTGCTTGGGTTCAGCTGCAAGCTGCCAGCCAGCTCTGACACCTCATGGAGGACAGCCCCCCACAGCCAGCTCCCCCTGCTCCTCACCCTGCTGTTTCTGGGGAGCTGACCTTGATGCAGTGCCAGGGACAATCTGGGAGAGAGAAATCCCCACGGGACGTCGTTCAGCTCAACCCAGGACAGCTCCAGGAGGAAAAGGTCCTTGTAGGGAGAAGCAAGAAGCCTCATGGGCTTTTGAGCTCCTGCCTGTGCCTCACCCCAGCTCCTGCCTGTGTCTCACCCCAGCTCCTGCCTCAGCTCCTGCCTGTGCCTCTCTCCTGCTCCTGCCTGTGCCTCACCCCAGCTCCTGCCTGTGCCTCACCCCAGCTCCTGTCTGTGCCTCACCTCAGCTCCTGCCTGTGCCTCACCCCAGCTCCTGCCTCAGCTCCTGCCTGTGCCTCACCCCAGCTCCTGCCTGTGCCTAACCTCAGCTCCTGCCTCAGCTCCTGCCTGTGCCTCACCTCAGCTCCTGCCTCAGCTCCTGCCTGTGCCTCACCTCAGCTCCTGCCTCAGCTCCTGCCTGTGCCTCACCTCAGCTCCTGCCTCAGCTCCTGCCTGTGCCTCACCTCAGCTCCTGCCTGTGCCTCACCCCAGCTCCTGCCTCAGCTCCTGCCTGTGCCTCACCCCAGCTCCTGCCTGTGCCTAACCTCAGCTCCTGCCTCAGCTCCTGCCTGTGCCTCACCTCAGCTCCTGCCTCAGCTCCTGCCTGTGCCTCACCTCAGCTCCTGCCTCAGCTCCTGCCTGTGCCTAACCTCAGCTCCTGCCTCAGCTCCTGCCTGTGCCTCACCTCAGCTCCTGCCTGTCTCACCCCAGCTCCTGCCTGTGCCTCACCCCAGCTCCTGCCTCAGCTCCTGCCTGTGTCTCACCTCAGCTCCTGCCTGTGCCTCACCCCAGCTCCTGCCTCAGCTCCTGCCTGTGTCTCACCCCAGCTCCTGCCTGTGCCTCACCCCAGCTCCTGCCTCAGCTCCTGCCTCAGCTCCTGCCTGTGTCTCACCCCATCTCCTGCCTCAGCTCCTGCCTGTGTCTCACCTCAGCTCCTGCCTGTGCCTCACCCCAGCTCCTGCCTCAGCTCCTGCCTGTGTCTCACCCCAGCTCCTGCCTGTGCCTAACCTCAGCTCCTGCCTCAGCTCCTGCCTGTGCCTCACCTCAGCTCCTGCCTGTCTCACCCCAGCTCCTGCCTGTGCCTAACCTCAGCTCCTGCCTCAGCTCCTGCCTGTGCCTCACCCCAGCTCCTGCCTCAGCTCCTGCCTGTGCCTCACCCCAGCTCCTGCCTCAGCTCCTGCCTGTGCCTCTCTCCTGCTCCTGCCTGTGCCTCACCTCAGCTCCTGCCTGTGCCTCACCTCAGCTCCTGCCTGTGTCTCACCTCAGCTCCTGCCTCTGCCTCACCCCAGCTCCTGCCTCAGCTCCTGCCTCAGCTCCTGCCTGTGCCTCACCCCAACCCCAGGACAGGAGGATCTATTGGGGTGTCCAAAAGATGTCCACCACAGGACCAATGAAGTCCTCCCCCAGGTACCCAACCCCCCTGAACTCAGGAAGCTTCCTCCTCCTGCCATTGATGCCCAGGTGCACTTCTGGGCAGCAGAACATGCAGTTTCCATCCCTTCATGCCCTGAGGGGAGCTGCTGCTTCCCATCTCATCCCTATTTATGAACCCAGCCTGGAGCTCCTCGTTAGGAGGAGATTTACAGTCTGGGCTAATAGGAGGCTCCTGCCAGGACTCCCTGAACAGCAGCAGCTCATGTTGTGCATGAAGTTTCCAGAGCAAACAGCTCACTGTGGGGCTCTGAGGAAGATGAGGAGCTGCTTGGTGCTCCCCATCTCCCAGCCATCCCTGGCTGCAGGGATGCAGCCTTTGGAAGGGTTGGGAGGAGCTGGCAGGGGCTCAGGGGACCCTCAGAACTGCAAGGCCCAAGGGGTTCGTGAGGGAATTTCAAGCACAGAGTTGAATTGGTTTGGAAAAGACCTCTAAGGTGATCCAGTCCAAGGATCAACCTCACACCACCACGGCCACCAAAGTGTGGGGTCAGGACTGGGATCAACACCAGGCTCAGGTTCAGGGGGATGTCTGCAACCCCAGCCCAAGCCCTGTGAGGAGAGGCTGAGGGAGCTGGGGTTGCTTAGCCTGGAGAAGAGGAGGCTCAGGGGAGACCTTCTTGCTCTCTCCAACTCCCTGAAGGGAGGTTGTAGCCACGTGGGGGTTGGTCTCTTCTCCCAGACAAGCAGCACCAGAACAAGAGGACACAGTCTCAAGCTGTGCCAGGGGGGGGTTCAGGCTGGATGTTAGGAAGAAGTTCTTCCCAGCAAGACAGATTGGCCATTGGGATGTGCTGCCCAGGGAGGTGGTGGAGTCCCCATCCCTGGAGGTGTTTAGGAAGAGCCTGGATGAGGCACTTGGTGCCATGGTTTAGTTGATCAGATGGTGTTGGGTGATAGGTTGGACTGGATGATCTCTGAGGCCTTTTCCAACCTGGTCTGGTCTGGTCTATTCTATTCTATTCTATTCTATTCTATTCTATTCTATTCTATTCTATTCTATTCTATTCTATTCTATTCCATTCCATTCCATTCCATTCCATTCCATTCCATTCCATTCCATTCCATCCTATCCTATCCTAAGAGCAGGAAAAGCACCAAAACCTCAGTCATGGCATTGTTTTGATTGGAAGAGACCTCTAAGATCATCTCCAGTCCAACCATCACCCTCACACCGTCAAGCTGTGGGATCAGGGTTGGGATCAGCACCAGGCTCAGGGCAATGTTCCCAGCCTCAGCCCAAACCAAGGAGCAGGAGAACCAACAAAATTCCCTCCATCCCTTCTCCCTGGGAGAAAACCCAGGGACTCAAACTGCTCACCCTGGTACTTCCCACCCATGAGCTTTTCCTCTTCCACCTCCCTGAGGGGTTCTGGGCACCCCAGACCTCCATCCCCCTCCGGTCCCCCAGCTCTGGGGTCAGGCCCTTGCGCTGTCATTCAGAGCTGGTGGTGTCTCAGGAGAGGGTTTATTGATCCATCAGCATCCTGCACTGCTGCCAAAGGCTGCTGCACTTTAATTAATCGATCTGTAAGTGCCCAGAGGTCCCCAGATGAAAGAGCCACATCATTATGGCCTGTCAGCTGCTGGCCCTTGGAGTAATGGCAGGATCTACAGCTCAGGGTTAGCTGAATCACTTTGGGGGTTTAATGTCACCCTCTGAGGACTGACAGGGGGAGGCTGAACAGAAGGGACTGGAGAGCTTGGGCCTGGGTACAAACCCCTCTCTGGTCACGGAATCAGGGAATGGTTTTGGCTGGGAGAGACCTTTCAGCTCAGCCAGGCCAAGCCTTAGCCCAACCCTGCCAGGGGCACCACCAAACCAGGGCCCTAAGCAACACATCTCCACAGCTCTGAAACCCCTCCAGGGATGGGGACTGCACCACTGCCCTGGGCAGCCTGGGCCAGGCCTGGACAACCCATGATGGAATGGAATGGAATGGAATGGAATGGAATGGAATGGAATGGAATGGAATGGAATGGAATGGAATGGAATGGAATGGGATGGGATGGGATGGGATGGGATAGAATAGAATAGAATAGAATAGAATAGAATAGAATAGAATAGAATAGAATAGAATAGAATAGAATAGAATAGAATAAAATAGACCAGACCAGGTTGGAAAAGGCCTCAGAGATCATCCAGTCCAACCTATCACCCAACACCATCCAACCAACTCAACCATGGCACCAAGTGCCTCAGCCAGGCTCTTCCTAAACACCTCCAGGGATGGGGACTCCACCACCTCCCTGGGCAGCACATCCCAATGGCCAGTCTCTCCTCGTGGGAAGAATTTCTTCCTAACATCCAGCCTGAACCTCCCCTGGCACAGCTTGAGACTGTGTCCTCTTGTTCTGGTGCTGGGTGCCTGGGAGAAGAGACCAACCCCCACCTGGCTACAACCTCCTTTCAGGGAGCTGTGGAGAGCCAGAAGGTCTCCCCTGAGCCTTCTCTTCTCCAGGCTAAGCAACCCCAGCTCCCTCAGCCTCTCCTCACAGGGCTGTGCTCCAGACCCCTCCCCAGCTTTCTTGCCCTTCTCTGGACACCTTCCAGCACCTCAACATCTTTCCTAAAGTGAGGAGCCCAGAACTGGACACAGGACTCAAGGTGTGGCCTGAGCAGTGCTGAGCACAGGGCAGAATGACCTCCCTGCTCCTGCTGGCCACACTGTTCCTGCTGCAGGCCAAGATGCCATTGACCTTCTTGGCCCCCTGGGCACACTGCAGGCTCCTGTTCAGCCTACTCTCAACCAGTCCCCCCCAGGTCCCTCTCTGCCTGGCTGCTCTCAGCCACTCTGCCCCCATGATGGGAGAAGGTGACAGCAAGCAGGCTGAGGCCATGTGCCCATGCCAACACCAGGCAGCATCCTTCCTCTGCCCCCAGCCCTTTCCTTGGAATCTGGCTGTGCCAAAGCTGCCCAGGGGCAGGGCTGCAGGATTTTGGTTGGGGTGCTGCTGCTGCAGGCTCTGTGGAAAGGGGAGAGGAGGAGGGGGGGTGGAAACCAGCCCTCTGCTCCTGCAGTTGTCACCCCCATCAGTGTCACAAGCACAGCTAGATGGCTGAGGAGACCTTCCTGCGCTGGGGCTGGTAGGTAGCAAGGGTTAAAAGCAAACCTGCAGCCCACGGAAGCCCCTGCCATGACAACTGCTCCTCCCTGCCAAGCAGCTCAGAGCCTGGCCAGCAACCTCAGCTCCACACACGTGGCTCCCTGCTAATCGGAGCAGAGGCACCGGGGCACCGGGCTGGGGATCAGTGGCTGCACACCGGCCCCGGGGCCACCGGCTCTGCCCCCTGGGGGTTGCCGTCCTGCCTGGCACCAGCGGCTCACTCAGTGTGTCTGGGCTCCTGCTCCTGGGTGTGGGATGAGCTCCTGGCCATGGGTGTGGGATGAGCTCCTGGCCATGGGTGTGGGATGAGCTCCTGGCCATGGGTGCAGGGATGAGCTCCTGGCCATGGGTGTGGGATGAGCTCCTGGCCATGGGTGTGGGATGAGCTCCTGGTCGTGGGTGTGGGATGAGCTCCTGGCCATGGGTGCAGGGATGAGCTCCTGGCCATGGGTGCAGGGATGAGCTCCTGGTCATGGGTGTGGGATGAGCTCCTGGTCATGAGTGTGGGATGAGCTCCTGGTCGTGGGTGTGGGATGAGCTCCTGGCCATGGGTGCAGGGATGAGCTCCTGGCCATGGGTGTGGGATGAGCTCCTGGCCATGGGTGTGGGATGAGCTCCTGGCCATGGGTGTGGGATGAGCTCCTGGCCATGGGTGCAGGGATGAGCTCCTGGCCATGGGTGTGGGATGAGCTCCTGGCCATGGGTGTGGGATGAGCTCCTGGTCGTGGGTGTGGGATGAGCTCCTGGCCATGGGTGCAGGGATGAGCTCCTGGCCATGGGTGCAGGGATGAGTTCCTGGTCATGGGTGTGGGATGAGCTCCTGGTCATGAGTGTGGGATGAGCTCCTGGTCGTGGGTGTGGGATGAGCTCCTGGCCATGGGTGCAGGGATGAGCTCCTGGCCATGGGTGTGGGATGAGCTCCTGGCCATGGGTGTGGGATGAGCTCCTGGCCATGGGTGTGGGATGAGCTCCTGGTCATGGGTGCAGGGATGAGCTCCTGGCCATGGGTGTGGGATGAGCTCCTGGTCATGGGTGTGGGATGAGCTCCTGGTCGTGGGTGTGGGCTGAGCTCCTGGCCATAGGTGCAGGGATGAGCTCCTGGCCATGGGTGTGGGATGAGCTCCTGGCCATGGGTGCAGGGATGAGCTCCTGGTCATGGGTGTGGGATGAGCTCCCGGTCATGGGTGCAGGGATGAGCTCCTGGTCATGGGTGTGGGATGAGCTCCTGGCCATGAGTGCAGGGATGAGCTCCTGATCATGAGTGCAGGGATGAGCTCCTGGCCATAGGTGCAGGGATGAGCTCCTGGCCATAGGTGCAGGGATGAGCTCCTGGTCATGAGTGCAGGGATGAGCTCCTGGCCATGAGTGCAGGGATGAGCTCCTGGCCATAGGTGCAGGGATGAGCTCCTGGCCATAGGTGCAGGGCTGAGCTCCTGGCCATAGGTGCAGGGATGAGCTCCTGGTCATGAGTGCAGGGATGAGCTCCTGGCCATAGGTGCAGGGATGAGCTCCTGGTCATGAGTGCAGGGATGAGCTCCTGGCCATAGGTGCAGGGATGAGCTCCTGGCCATGGGTGCAGGGCTGAGCTCCTGATCATGGATGCAAAGATCAGCTGCTGCCCATGGGTGCAGGGCTGAGCTCCTGATCATGGATGCAAAGATCAGCTGCTGCCCATGGGTGCAGGGCTGAGCTCCTGATCATGGATGCAAAGATCAGCTGCTGCCCATGGGTGCAGGGCTGATCTCCTGCCATGGGTGCAGCCCAGAGCCAGGGGGCTGGCACCAAGGGCCGAGCCCTCTCGGGAGAGCTGCTGGATGACATCTGAAGCACCAGGAACCAACGCTGGACTTCTGCAGGCTGAGCAAATCCTTGCTGGCAGGGCTCTGAGCAGGTTCCAGGAACCCAAGCCCTGTTATTTCAGGGGAGAGGCATTTATACAGCAGCACTTAGTGACTGCTGGAAGGTTTATGACCAACCCCTCATCATTCTGACACACTCGGTGGCACGAAGTCAGGGAGAGCCTCCACGGCAGCCCTGCGCAAGTGAGATGCTCCTATTGTGCTGAGCTCTTTCCCTTAAACGCCCATTTCCGAGTCACCTCTCTCTCGGGGCTGCAGCACAGCAAGCAGCCAGGGGTGGAGGTGGCCCAAGTGCCTGGGGGGCACCTAGCCCCCTCCTGCCTGAGCATGGCCATGGGGAGTGTGGGATTTGAGGGGGGGGTTTCTCTCAAAATAAGCGAGCAGCATCCACCCGAAAGCGCTGGGCAAGGGGAGGGACCAGACCGGAGCCTGCCGATGGTTTCCCACCTGCAGGAGCACTACCAGCAAAGCTGCTGCCAAGCTCTTACACCTGATCAATTAAAGCATCACAGCTTGGAGGACGGGGCAGAACAAAGCAGCGCAGGAAGGCTTTGATTTGGTTGGGTTGTTTTCCCTTCACCGTGAAAAGAGCTTTAGAGCAAATCCCCCACTCCCCCTCAACAAAAGACAGCAAGCAGCCCCTGCAGAGAAAACCAGCCTCAGGGCACACGGGGGCTGGGAAGGGTCCACTGCCTTCCCAGCAAGGCACAGCCACCCACTGCTGGCTAGTGTCACTGTCCTGCTCCCAGTATCATGGCTGCTGGCTCCCTGGGTGATGCTCAAGGTCCAGGAGTCCCTGCCCAGCCCTTTGCTGCTGACCAAGATCCACAACTGCTGGCTAGTGTCACTGTCCTGCTCCCAGTGCCACCCAGTTTATGGCTGCTGGCTCCCTGGGTGATGCTCAAGCTCTAGGAGGCCCTGCTCAGCCCTTTGCTGCTGAGCAAGATCCACAACTGCTGGCTAGTGTCACTGTGCTGCTCCCAGTGCCACCCAGTTTATAGCTGCTGGCTCCCTGGGTGATGCTCAAGGTCCAGGAGGCCCTGCCCAGCCCTTTCCTGCTGACCAAGATCCACAACTGTTGGCTAGTGTCACTGTGCTGCTCCCAGTGCCACCCAGTTCATGGCTGCTGGCTCCCTGGGTGATGTCCAAGGCCTGGGAGATGCAGACATGTCCCTGCTAACCCCTTGCTGCTGGCTGAGGCACCTGCTGCCAGCCAGTGCCACCATCCTGCTCCTGGTACCACCCAGTTCACCTGCTGCCAGCCAGTGTCACCATCCTGCTCCTGGTGCCACCCAGTTCATGGCTGCTGGCTCTCTGGGTGATGCCCAAGGCCTGGGAGGTGCAGACATGTCCCTGCTAACCCCTTGCTGCTGGCTGAGGCACCTGCTGCCAGCCAGTGCCACCATCCTGCTCCTGGTGCCACCCAGTTCATGGCTGCTGGCTCTCTGGGTGATGCCCAAGGCCTGGGAGGTGCAGACATGTCCCTGCTAACCCCTTGCTGCTGGCTGAGGCACCTGCTGCCAGCCAGTGCCACCATCCTGCTCCTGGTACCACCCAGTTCATCTGCTGCCAGCCAGTGTCACCATCCTGCTCCTGGTGCCACCCAGTTCCTGGCTGCTGGCTCCCTGGGTGATGCCCAAGGCCTGGGAGATGCCAGTGCATCCCCACCAGGGATGTCGCTGTGTGAGGGCTGCCACCACCCCCAGCAAAGCCACGACTCAGCAAACCATGGCTCCTTCCTCCCAGGAAGACCCCAGGGGCCCTGAGCAGCTGCAGGAGCTGCCACTGCCGCGGGGCTTTCTCTGCCTCTAACGATGCCAACCGCTTTTGCCCTCTGCAGAAGGCCCCTCCGGCCTCTTGGCGCTCTGAATCCCTCCCACCACTGCCCAGGCACAGCTCTCCCTCCCCGCTCCCTGAGGCTGCTGTTGGAGGGCAGAGCGGTGAGCGCTCGCTCAGCGACATCCGCGGTAATGCCTGCTGCCGGCTGCGCCGCGCCAGGGCTCGCCCGGGCAGGAGCCGAGCAGCGCCTCGCTGCTGCCTGCGCAGCTAATCACTGCCCCTGTCAGCCGCTCCGGCACATCAGAAGGGAGAGCGTGCAGCAGCGACACAGCTAAGCCCTGCTGCTTCAGGGGCTCATTAATAAGCCCTGCCTTTGAAGCCGATTCCTCCTCGCTGCTCCCTGAGACCTGTCG